>NC_055681.1:0-127500 GCF_017976325.1 Chelmon rostratus | reverse complement strand
CATATATACTGTATGTGTGTTTCTGTAAATATGGCACAAAAAATAAGGACGTTTGTGTTTGTTGGATTATTTCTTTGTTGTAACGATGCTTCCTGGTAGTAAATCTTACACCGTTTACTTCCCTTTTAAATGAAGCCACATTTTGAAGGAACAGTGTTCGTGGGACGAGCAGCAGAGCTGAGTTTGTGGGTTGCACCAATGAAAAAATGCCAAATCCTCCTGATCAATGACAAACAACTTATTTTGCTGTTGCTATTGCCCCTTGTTTTGAGCTTCTGGTGCCCCCGCATGGAGACCTTTCCTCACTGGAAAAACGAGTCATCATCGGAGGTAACGTCAGTGCAGAGAGATATTGAGATCACAGTCGGCAATCCCATATCTCCACAGTCTGGGACCGAACTCTATGCTCCAAGATGGCGACGTTCGCCCCCACAGACCGGTTTATCAGAGACTACCTCCAGACTTTGGGAGTCGAGAGGACGGATCCTGACCTCAACCCCATTAACCCTGGTGGGAGCAGCTCTGGCGTGCTGTTCGTGCCCGAGCGACCAAAACAACCACACTGGCTGACTTGGACGAATGCCGGTTGAAGAATGGGGTGCCATCCCACAGCATGAGGAGGGGGTGTCGGGCTGCTGTGTTTGGTCCTTCCACACGTTACTGAGACTCCTGTTTGTTAAATGAGTTAATTTTTAAATGTCTTGTTTCTTCAGACTTCAATCATCCGATCCACCAAACAAGAGTCGACAGCAGAGTAAGCTGTGAGCTACGAGGACGTTTGGCATTTTGTCATTGGTGCAACCCACAAACTGAGCTCTGCTGCTCGTCCCACGAAGCTGTTCCTTCAAAATGTGGCTTCAAGGGAAGTAAACAGTAAACTTTCCAACGGTGTAAGATTTACTACCAGGAAGCATCGTGTGTGTGTGTGTGTGTGTGTGTGTGTGTGTGTGTCTGTGTGTGTCTGTGTGTGTGTGTCTGTGTGTGTGTCTGTGTGTGTGTGTGTGTCTGTGTGTGTGTCTGTGTGTGTGTGTGTGTGTGTGTGTCTGTGTGTGTCTGTGTGTGTGTGTGTCTGTGTGTGTGTGTGTGTCTGTGTGTGTGTGTGTGTGTACTGACGTCCGGTGCAGCGTTTCCAGTGTGTTTGTCCGACATTCAGCAGCTCTCTGACTCCATCGTCCATCGACTTTGTGAAGCGACTGTAGTGCTCACACTTCTGTTCACTATGCACACACATCGAGAAAACACACACATCAACACACACACACATCAACACACACACACAAACTCATCCTAATAGCACACTGGGCTTTTACTTTATCTAAATTGTTTTAATGTCACACATTTAAAACCAAATGGAGATTTTTGACCTGTGAAAATACTGAGAGGTGTTATTTCCGCCCTGAGTAGTGTCTGCAGGTGTTCCTCAACCAGAGGTGAAGGCTGCCTGTCTGTAGCCTGACAGACAACCCAAGGGGAAAAGAACCAATCGCTCTTCCTCTCTGCTGCTCGGTAACTGGATGAATTTAACATTTTTAAGGACCCTGGTCTGGGTGTTGGTATCTGTCCGGTCAGAGGACGCTGAACTTACACCTGAGCGGCGTCAAGCTCTGCAGCTTCAGCTTCAATCAGACTGAAGATCATCGGGCCCACCGTCTCGTCTTTCTCCGCCTTCCTCTTCCCCGCCTTCCACTCCTGAAACATCAACGCACGGTTTTAGCCAATCGGACCTACCAAACCTCCTCACAGTCGATTGGCTGAAACATCTACAGGTGGGAGGGTAGAACCCGCCTTCTCGTCTCTGTAGGTAAGGAAGAGCTGAAAGACTTCACTCTGAGAGACGACGGGGTGACGACACATCCGAGTCATCCAGGACTGCAGCTGCTCCATCCTCATCCTGATGAAGTCCACCTCGAACCGGCCTGAAAGCACGGGTCGAACACGGAGGTCAGAGGTCACGCTCACTCAAAGTGTCACATTTCGCCGTGATCATATCCAACAACACGTCATACTGGTGCTGCAGGGCCGCGCGGGTGTGGTTGTCATAGCGACAGCTTACCTGTCACCTGTTTGTCCGGCAGTGAGGGGATGGGCAGAGCTGAGCCGAACTTCTCCAGCAGGCGCTCATACAGCCAATCAAAGTGTTTGTAGCGATGATTTACAGGCGTGTTGGTCGTCTGGAAGAAGAGGGTCGATGGTTAGACAGCGTGTATTACTGTGTATTACTGTGTATTACTGCATGTTACTGTGTATTCATCATGGCACTGTACGAGTGGAGCTCAGGACGCGTTTCTTTATTTGACTGTTTTCTTGGGTTTTTTCTGGACTTTTCAGATCAACTTGTGGTGATCCATTCAGCCAGGGCTCCATTGTTTACACTCTGGACCAGCTGTTAGCCAGCTGTGCAAGACAGGCGTACCCCCACCTGAAAGACCCCGCGGGGATCTGGAGACCAGGAACGGGCAAATGAGCTGAACCTGTTGCCAAAGACTGTGCAACCACTTCAGGCCGGTAGCCTTCATTTGCCACCTGAAGACCCTGGAGAGGATTTTACTTAACCCCCTCCATCACCTGGTGAGCAGCGAGCTGGACCCCCTACACCAGGCATTGGTGTGGAAGACGCTATCATCTACCTGCTCCATCACTCTCTTTCCCACCTGGAGAGACCTGGTAACACAGTGAGGATCATGTTTTTGACTTCTCCAGTGCTTTCAACATAATCCAGCCATCACTGCTGACAAGACATTGGACTCAACACAACCAGCTGCCACCTCCAGAAGTTCTCTGATGATACAGCCATCGTTGGATGTGTATCACAGGGGAACGATTTGAATACAGGGAAGTCATCACTAACTTTGTGGACTGGTGTGGACTGAACCACCTGCACATCAACACCCGCAAGACCAAAGAGATGGTGATAGACTTCTGCAGGAAAGCACCACAGACTACACCGGTGTGCATCCAGGGTCTGGACACTGAGATCATGGAGGAATACAGATACCTGGGTGTCCACCTCAACAATAAACTGGACTGGTCCACTAACACTGATGTCCTGTACAGGAAGGACCAAAGTCGTCCCCATCTGCTGAGAAGACTGAGGTCCTTTGGAGTCTGTAGGACATTACTGAGGACTTTCTATGACTCTGTGGTTGCATCTGCAGTCTTTTACTCAGTGGTCTGCTGGGGCTGTGGAAGCTCTGAGAGGGACAGAAAGAGACCTGGTTCTGTCCTGGACTGTCCTCTGGACACCACTGAGGATGGAGGTGAGAGGAGGATGTTAGCCAAGCTGACATCTGTCATTGACACCCCCTCCCACCCCCTGCATGACACAGTGGGGGCCCTCAGCAGCTCCTTCAGTAACAGACTGCTGCATCCACCCTGTAAGAAGGAACCACAGGTCCTTCATACCATCAGCTGTCAGAGTTCAGCTCCAGCATCAGTTCATGCAGCTCTGGGTCCAGATTTATCCATTTTTGCACTGATGTGTGATTTATCAAACACAGTACTCAACCTATGCATAAATACACACATATATATATTTATTACTGTGCAATCGTGTAAATGCTGTACTTAATTCATCCGTACCCACCGTGTGTAACGACAGAGTTTTTGGACGTATATTTTTATGCCAACATTTCTTATAGTTCTTTGTGCCAATATATATTTTTTCCATATTTTTTCTTTTATATAGTACTTTGTATAGAATGTACATATATAGTGAGCTTTTATTTTGTATTTATTTCTGTTGCTATTTCCTGCTGCCTGTAACACCGGCCTGGGGAATATTATCTTTTTACTGAATGTTACTTTGTATTACCAAGTATTACTGTGTATTACTGCATGTTATTGTGTATTACCATGTATTAATGTGTATTACTGCATGTTTTTGTGTCTTGCTGTGTGTTACTATGTACTACAATGTATTAATGTGTATTACTGCATGTTATTGTGTATTACCATGTATTAATGTGTATTACTGCATGTTATTGTGCATTACCATGTATTAATGTGTATTACTGCATGTTTTTGTGTATTACCATGTATCACTGTGTATTACTGCATGTTATTGTGTATTACCATGTATTACTGTGTATTACTGCATGTTTTTGTGTATTACCATGTATCACTGTGTATTACTACATGTTTTTGTGTATTACCATGTATTGCTTTGTGTATACTGTATATAGCCATATATTTGTGTGTGTAAGAGAGAGAGATCTCACACTGGGAGTGATCTGGTACTCGATGAAGCTCTTCAGTCCATACAGTTTGGATTCTTTCTTTGGATCAGCGATCACACAGTCCAGAGGAGCCGAAGGGTACAACCAGACCGGACCCACTTCTCCCATCTGATTGGACAACGAGCAGGAGCCAATCAGAGTCGTGTGATCCTCAATGCAGTTCGATACAGTGATCAGTACAGTTGATTACTCACGTAGACGGGAAGTCTGTCTCTGCTGTTGGCTGGGGGTTTGGCCAACAGGAAGACTTCAGGGCTCGGTCCTTTGGAGAACGGAAACCTGAGAACACACAAGCCGACTGAGATCTGCCAGGATCCACTGGGATGTATGATCGACTGATATTTAGTGGGATCAATATGCATTTATGCGATCTACTGTAGCACCATGGACACTGGGAATCACTCTAACTGAGGTCTGTTAATATTTGTTGGGATCTACTAGGATCTACTGGATCTCTTCCAATTTACATATGTCTACAGGGATTTATAAGAACGATAAGATCTAGCAGCATGAAAACTGGGGTCTCTGGTCAAATGAAACTTAAGAAGGTGCATTACTGCTGAGCTCTGCCAGGATCTCAAAGAATCTACGAGTACCGACACCTGGTAGCGAACAGGATCCGAGGGTCCGGGACTAAACTGTTGCTTTTGTCAGGGTCCAGTCAGGAGACCAGACCTGCAGATTTGAGTTTTTCATTACATTTCTGTAATAATTGTTTTGTTTTATCACATCATGGTCTGTAATCGTGATTTGTTCAAACGTTTTTTACATACAGAACATCTGACAACATAAAGCAATGCTAACTCTGCTACTAATTAATTCATGTTTTTCTATCAAAAATTACAAAAACAACCAATAAATATATCAATGAAGTACCAGATCAATACTGAGTCTGATCATTCTCCCCTGAGGTTGCGCCATTCACAAACGGACAGTTTCCAACAGGACAGTACCTGATGAGGGTACGTATGTCGGCCGTATTGTTTTTATTCTTGCTGTGATTTCTGTCTGTATCAACTGAATGTCTCCAGTGTACGATCAATAAAGTTTATCTCATCGAATCGAAGCACATGCGCAGGTGTAGTGAAACACTGACGGTCGCCGTGACTCTCTTTGTTTCCAGGCTACATCCCTAAATTCTGCCCACTGGGACCAGCGGACATGACCTCCATCTTTCATGTTGGGATTTTGTGTGATCTGCTGTGATCTGTTCGGATCTACTAATATCTGGAATCTACTGTGAGATCTACTATGAGATCAGCTGATGTTTTTACTTGTTGAGGGAGATTTTCACAGAGGGGCCGTGGGTGCTCGGTCCCGAAGCCCCACCCTCGTCATACGCCTGACCGTCACCGCGGTAACTGCCCAGCGACCGGTCATCCCAGTCGTCATCCCACTCGCCGTCGTCGTCCTCGACAGCTGCCGGAGACCGGAAACAGTTTTCTGTCAGAAGGTACGACGATGAGCCTCGACGTTAAACTTCTAAAGTACAGGTACAAGTACTACGTGTTACCTTGTTGAGTGTACGCATATCCCTGACTGTCCCATCCTTCTGCTGTGCTAGAAGCCCCGCCCCCTGACCAGGAGTCCCCACCTCCTTCACCGCCACCGACCTGAAACACACAAAGCAAAAGCCTACACTGACCTGTGGTGGGCTTGAGTCTCTTTGTGGGGGTCCTGGGTGTCTGTGTTGGTTTTTGGTTTCTTTCAATTTGTCTTTAGGTGGTATTCAATTTGTTTTGAGTCTCTGCTGGTTTTCAGTCTCTCTCTGCTGGTTTTTAGTCTCTCTGCTGGTATTCAGTCTCTCTGCTGGTTTTCAGTCTCTCTCTGCTGGTTTTTAGTCTCTCTGCTGGTTTTCAGTCTCTCTGCTGGTTTTCAGTCTCTCTCTGCTGGTTTTTAGTCTCTCTCTGCTGGTTTTTAGTCTCTCTCTGCTGGTTTTCACTCTCTCTCTGCTGGTTTTCAGTCTCTTTGTACTGGTTTTCAGTCTCTCTCTGCTGGTTTTCAGTCTCTCTGCTGGTTTTCAGTCTCTCTCTGCTGGTTTTTAGTCTCTCTGCTGGTTTTCAGTCTCTCTCTACTGGTTTTCAGTCTCTCTCTGCTGGTTTTCAGTCTCTCTGCTGGTTTTCAGTCTCTCTCTACTGGTTTTCAGTCTCTCTCTGCTGGTTTTCAGTCTCTCTGCTGGTTTTCAGTCTCTCTCTGCTGGTTTTTAGTCTCTCTGCTGGTTTTCAGTCTCTCTCTGCTGGTTTTTAGTCTCTGCTGGTTTTCAGTCTCTCTCTGCTGGTTTCAGACGTTCATGTGCAGATGAAACAGTTCTTTACTATTAAGTGATGACTACCTGTCAGCGGGTTTTGACAGAGGACATGAAAGGAGCCTCGTTCTGGTTCAGAGTGGATGATCCTGGTGAAATGAACTGCTCACCTGTAAATATCCCTCAGGTACCAGTCCGGTTTGTCCGCTGGAGTTCTGGGCTTCAATCCAGCCTCCACCCACAGTCTACATATACAAACATGCACATGATGACTGAGTGTGTGTCCTGTAGACTGTGTATGTGGTACATAAACTATAGAAACTGTATACTATATATGTGTATATAAATGTGTGTGTGTGTGTGTGTGTGTGTGTGCATGTAAATATATGTGTGTGTGTGTGTGTGTGTGCGTGTGCGTGTGTGTGTGTACCTGGTTGAGCACAGTGACCGTCTCGCCCTCTGTGACTGACAGCTCGTTGTTTCCTGGTTCAGCTGTGAAGTCGTACAGAACCTGAGCCTGAAACACAGCGAGCAGTCCTCACAAACAGAGTGAAACATGTGTGTGTTTGAAAGGAAAAGTCTGGTTATCAGTGGAACGACGTGAAGCTGACGAACAGTCGACCCGACTTCCTGTCAGACCAGAACGTCTCTGTCAACAGCTTCAGGCTTCTTCGTGAATATTCCTGTTTCACTCGACACGGCGCACACCAGACTCCATTTAAAATTCTACATTTTTATTCTGCATATTAAACAGAGACGCTCTGCGCCTGTTTTCCTGTTTCTGGTCCAGGATGTCCCTTCAGATCCTTCTGACTGTACGACCAGGAGGAAACTCAGTTTACAACAATGTTTTGCTATTTACCTTCTAATCATTTTAAAGGTTTTCTTCTAATCATCAATCTTTAGATATTTGACACCATTTTTTCTACATTTTGGTTTTATTAGCAGCAAGTTTCTGTACTTTTTGGATGTTATCTTTTTCTGTCTGCTCTCTCTTGGATTGTTTCAGAATATTTGTACTCATTTGAAGTAGAAATCAAGAGTTTTCAGTAACATTTGGTGGAACGTTTTTGTATTTCTTCATTACGCTGATTAATATTCCTACTGGACTCAAAATGTTGATATCATTTTGGCACATTTCTGCTTTTGTTCAGAAGATCAAAATAATCTAGAAAGAAATCTTCTCCTCGAAATGTCTGCAGTAGGAGTGGAGTTTACAGTTTCCAATCTTTGATATCCTGACAGATCTATTTTTTAATATTCCTACTAGAATTATATTTGAATAGAATATTTTGCCAAACGTATTTTTCATACAAGAGAAGGTTTTAATGCCTGTTTTTATATTTTCAGAATATTTTTGCAGCCGCAGTAGGTAACTTGACATCTTCATGATGCCTACCAGACTCCTCTAGAATTTTACGGTTTTTATATGTTTGCATTGATAAACAGCCAGTTTCTGTTCGTTTTATGCTGATTCTTAAATCCTCCTGCAGAAATGTTCCGTCACTTTCTTTTATTTTCATCACATTTCTTCACCTGTGAAGGTTACTGACTGACTGTCGCGACTAATTTCTCGATGAAGTTTCTGCAGGAACAGGCAGCGGATGGTCGGCTGTGTCTTCAGTCTGATGATGAGAACCAGCAGCAGCAGGTGAGAGGTCAAAGGTGGCAGAGTCCATCACAGGTGATGCGTCTTACCTTCAGAGCCATGATGACGTGAGCAGCTTCTTATTCTTTAATTTTCGATCAAAGTTTCATCCTGTCGGCTTCTCAGCGATCAACCTGCAGCAGCTCCTGCATCAAGTGGGAAACAACACACACGACTTCCTGTGCACGACTTCACAATAAAAGCCCTGCGCGCAACAGTAAGTAAAAACACAAACATTCCTAACATCAATTATTCATCTTACCATCAACCATAATCGTTGTTAATTAGTTTGTAAAATCCTTGATATGATTGAACATAAACTATTTTATAGATAAGTATCAAAAAACAGAAGGATGGATTCTGTATTGAGGAAAAAGTTAAACAGTAATAATATAGATATTATTTAAAGAGAAAGTAAACCTTAGTTTACAGTCCAGAAAGTATATTATTACAATATATTGATTCAGTTAAAAAGCAGTTTTGACAAATATGTACTTGTACTGTGATAAATATGTGATTACAGTTAAACAAGAAAAAGAGAAAGGAGAACAATGCCGAGCTTTAAAGAGTGCTGCAAAATAAATAATCTAAAAATGAATCAAAATAAATAAATGCAATAATTACAAATACCAGATATGTTATTACTGAGAAACAAGCCTGTAAACATGAGGATTGTTTCACAGGGCCGGTACATCGTTGAACGCAGTTATGGTGCTTTTATTTTGACAGTATATCTGTCCATTTCCTGTATTTTACTAGTTTTAGTAGAAAACTTGATGTGGAGTGACGTCAGACACCCGGAAGAGCTGCTGAGCGTTTCCACACAGATATCTGTGAGGCACACTGTAAGAAATACTACAACTACACTGTACTGTAAGAAATAACCCCAACTACACTGTACTGTAAGAAATAACCCCAACTACACTGTACTGTAAGAAATACTACAACTACACTGTACTGTAAGAAATAACCCCAACTACACTGTACTGTAAGAAATAACCCCAACTACACTGTACTGTAAGAAATACTACAACTACACTGTACTGTAAGAAATAACCCCAACTACACTGTACTGTAAGAAATACTACAACTACACTGTACTGTAAGAAATAACCCCAACTACACTGTACTGTAAGAAATACTACAACTACACTGTACTGTAAGAAATAACCCCAACTACACTGTACTGTAAGAAGTACTACAACTACACTGTACTGTAAGAAATACTACAACTACACTGTACTGTAAGAAATAACCCCAACTACACTGTACTGTAAGAAGTACTACAACTACACTGTACTGTAAGAAATACTACAACTACACTGTACTGTAAGAAATAACCCCAACTACACTGTACTGTAAGGAATACTACAACTACACTGTACTCTAAGAAATACAACAACTATACTGTACTATTAGAATTACTACAACTACACTTCACTGTAAGAAATACCACAGCTACACTGTACTGTAAGAAGTACTACAACGACCTGTACTGTAAGAAATACCACAACTACACTCTACCGTAAGAAAGATAGATAGATAGATAGATAGATAGATAGATAGATATACTTTATTCATCCCAAGCTGGGAAACTGCAGTGCAGCAGCAGCATTACACACAGTGAAATAAGTGAAAATAAGACTATAAAGAACAAACTATACATAATAAAATACCAAAACAGCGAGCAGTAAAAAGATTCTATACATAATAATAAAATATCAAAAGTAGCAAACAGTAGTGATAAGAAGTATTGTACAAAAGAGATTTTTTTTTTTTTTTTAGCTGTTATTTTACAGTGTAACGGCATGTAGCAGGAAAAATATATATAAAATACTACTACTACACTATACTGGAAGAAATACTACAACACTGTACTATAAGAAATGCTACAACTACACTATATCGTAAGAATCAGTACAACTACACTACTGTAAGAAATCCAACACTGTACTTTAAGGAATACTACAACAGTGTCAAAACAGCGAGAGGAAGAGGAAGAGGAAGAGCTGCTGAGTGTTTCCACAGATCTGTGAGGTGTTGACACCCTGAAGGTGTTTCCTGAAAACTCTCCAGTTACACACTTATACACTGTAAGAAATACTACAACACCGTACTGTGAGAAATACTGCAGCACTTTACTGTAAGAAATACTGCAACACTGTAAGGAATACTACACTGCTGTTCTGTAAACAATAATCTTACAGTCAGAAATAAACTACACTGTAAAAAACATTACACAACACTATGAAAATAGAATATTACACTAAAATCATCACAGTGTACTGTAAGAAACAAAAACTGTGAAAAACTACAAAAGTATGCAGTATAGATATGAGACTGAGCATCAGTGAACTTTAAAAGCAACTAAATTTTACTGCCAAAGAAATACATGGAACAACACTACACTGTAAAATATCTAACACACCACACTGTCCTTTACATTTGTCTGCAGTTTCCACAAAGCGACTGCGTTACCATGACGATACAAAGAAAAACTGCAAGAATCAGTCCATCAGTTTCATTAAAAAAAAAACAGAACTAAGATCAAATAAAATGAAATAAACAGAAATAAATTAAATAAGATTGAATAAAAATGAAATAAAGTAAAATGAAAGAGAAGTTTTATTTTTGTTTTGGAGCTTCTTTCAGTCAAACAACATTTTACAAACTGTAACACATCTGAACTGTAAAAAATACGTCATTTAACTTGAAAAATGAGCCACCATCATCTCTCTGCACTGTAAAAACATTCAGCTGCAGCACAAAGACGACACACTGCAGCAGTTTACTCAGTAACCATGACAACGTCATCATTTTATTAACTTAGTTATTCTGTGAAGCTGCTTTTAAAACACTGGTGTTCAGAGTTTACTGTAAATTATGTTTATCATTCTGTTTTCATCATCACCTCCTCTTCACCCTCAGTGTGGGGTCACCTGTCTGCCTGCAGGGGGCACTGCTGTCCAACTCACCTGCTGCTGCCTTCACACCTCATCATCATCATCATCATCGTCAAACAGAGTCATGCAAGGGTCCGACTGATTCGGGATTATAGATTATAGATAAGGACTTTTACTGAAAATGTATCTATTTACTCGTTTATAAATATTGATTGATTTTAATCAATCAAGTTAGATTTTTATAATTTTGTCTGAAGCCTATTCCTCCTGTCTGACTTTTATAATTATATAATATTTATAATATATAACCTTCATTATAAAACTGTTTAAACTGATGACCTCACCCATTTCTAATCATCAGTATTCAATCAATTAAAGAGAATCAGTGTGTTTCCAGTTTGTCACCGTTTATTGATTAAATGTTCATTTACAGACATTGAAGCTGTTTTCATTTCAAACAGTTAAAGAGCGAAGCAGCTTCAGATCTTTTTCATCTCAGCTCACAGACCAAAGTGGAGCACTTTAATTTGACAGGTCTGTACTTCAAGGTGCTGTTTCCTGTAAAAAAACACTGTAATTTGGGAATGAATGTGGTTTCTGTGGAATTTAAATTAATAAAGTTTAATACAAATAAATATACATTGATGTGGGTTTATGTTCGTCATATTTTCTTTAAAGAACCTTTTTTTAGCAGCTGTTTCAGAGTCAGATTCAGTCAGATGTGAACACAGACATGAAACATGTTGATCTCATTCAGTGTGATGTCACTTCCTGTGACATGAAACATGTTGATCTCATTCAGTGTGATGTCACTTCCTGTGACATGAAACACGTGTTGATCTCATTCAGTGTGATGCCACTTCCTGTGACATGAAACACGTGTTGATCTCATTCAGTGTGATGTCACTTCCTGTGGAGAATAAAATAATAAACAATAAAACAATAAACCTCCAGAAGTCCACTGAGAAACCAGAGAAGACGACAAAGCCTGGGAGTCTTCTGTCGAGCTTCATTTCTCTCTTTATAATTAATTCACACCGTTCAGGAAACTTTATTGATTTGTTATTAATAAATTACTGGATTAATTAATTTCATGTTTGTTTACGTCTGTTTTCGTTCCAGTCACTCTGAAATGTGAGCCCTTCATGTTCAACCATTAAAACTCTTTAGATGTGATCATATCTAACTAATCTTCACGTCATATAAACACTGATCACGTGACTTAAACTATTTCCAGTTTAATCGATCAGATGCTGATCGATAAATGATTACAATGTGTTGAGAATGAATGAATGTGAAGTGATGGCTGAGTTAGAGAAGCTGAACCTGCTCTTGTTAAAGCAGCTGTATGTTTACAGCCACGGGGGGGCGCTACAGAGCCTCGTCACTCTTCAGTGGATGCACCACCACATGACCGCGACCGAGGCCAGCAGACCAATCACAGAGCTCGCTGCGGAGGAGGGGGCGGAGTTGCACAGGTCAGAGTTGCAGCACTTGAAGGTGAAGCTGGAGACCTGGAAATGATCGGTACAGTTATTGATCAGGTGGAAGCACACAGGTGTCACAGACACACAGCCGCTGATTCGATGGAGGATCAGTTTCGTATGTTTTCAGGTAAACTGGATCCAGACTGAGAGACTCAGCACCTACTGGGTTGTGGTGGTTCTAATAGTTTCTGCTGGTTCTAAAGGTTTATATAGATAGATTAGATTATTAGATTAGTTTGTGCTGGTTTGGTTTGTACTGGTTTGTCCTGGTTTGTACTGGTTGTAAGGGTTTGTGCTGGTTTAGATAGACTTTATTAGATAGATTGGATCACTGTTTCTGAAGCCTGGTCCTGGAGTACCACTGCCCTGCATGCTTTAGATCAGGCATGTCCAAACTATTCCATAAAGGGCCGTGTGGCTGCAGGTTTTCGTTCCAACCAAGGAGGAGCACACCAGGCCAGCCAATCAACATCAAGGGATCACTGAGTTATCAGCTGAAGACTGAGCTCAGCTAATTAAGCTGGTGTGCTCCTCCTTGGTTGGAACGAAAACCTGCAGCCACACGGCCCTTTATGGAATAGTTTGGACATGCCTGCTTTAGATGTATCCCTGCTCCAGCACACCTGATTCAAATGAATGGCTCGTTATCAGGCCTCAGCAGAGTCCAGTAACGAGCTGAGCATCTGAATCAGGTGTGTTGGAGCAGGGAAACATCTAAAACATACAGGGCAGTACTGCAGGTAAGTGAAACAGCGCCTCTCCTGGCTGTTGAGATAAATGTCAGGTAGGCAGAACAATGGAGGAAGGCAGGTGAGGCAGATGTCCTCTGATTAGTCTCACACTGACACTTCAGGACTGACGAGCCAGAGAAGGTTAGAAATGTCCAGGAGAGCTTCACACTGTTTGAAACCACCTCAGCTGCATCACCTGGTGAAACACAACCTGTCTCAGAATGGATCTAACAGGAAGTGGATCACCTGAGTCAACAATGCCTCCATAGAGGACTTCAAACAGGTGAGTCAAACACACCTCTGTCCTCTGCTCGCTGCTTTGGTTGCATTTGTTTGTGCTGGTTTGAATAGATTGTACTGGTTCCAGTGGTTATTACTGGTTCTAATAGTCTGTGCTTGTTCTAATATTTTTTACTGGTTCTAGTAGTCTGTACTGGTTCTCAGTTTTTACTGTTTGGCATATTTTCCCCTGGTGGTCTGGAGTTCTGGTGGTCTGGAGCTCTGGTGGTCTGGAGCTCTGGTGGTCTGGAGTTCTGGTGGTCTGGAGCTCTGGTGGTCTGGAGCTCTGGTGGTCTGGAGTTCTGGTGGTCTGGAGCTCTGGTGGTCTGGAGCTCTGGTGGTCTGGAGTTCTGGTGGCTTCCTCTCAGCTCAGCGTATGAACAAACGTTGGTTGTTAATAACAGAGTCTGAAGCTGAACTCCTGCTCGTTGCTTCGCTGCTTCAGTTCACGAGTGCAGACGAGGCCTGGAAGGGTTAAGGTTAGTGTTTCGTGATGTAAACGTGTTTCTGGACATCGTTGGGATTTGTTTTGTTGGAGGAGGGGTTCAACTCCAATTCCAGAAAAGTTCAGACGCTGTGTTAAGTTAAAAAAAAACAAAACGATGTTTCTGAATATTTTCACTGCATGTTGGTTTATTTTATTCTCGTATCTTAATTTTATTTTAGAATCTTTCTTATCTTGTTTCTAACGGGGGGGGGGGGGGGGGTTGCAGAGCAGATTTCATTGACATGTTGCTCAGTGAATCTTGAATCTTGTAGCAGGTCGATTGGTAACAGGTGAGAGCATCATGATTGGGTTTGAGTCATCCTGGAGAGGTTCAGTTGTTCACTGGCACCGTGACCTTCGACCCCCCAGGCAGTGCTTCATTAAAAACCTCCATGACTGTATGAAGGACATCGTCACACGGGCTCAGGAACACAGGAACCACAAATGCCTGTTCAGGCTCCACCAGCAGAGTGAAGCCACATATCAACAACATCTGGAACCTTCTCTGGACCAGACCTCATCTGAGATGGACTGACACAAGGTGGAAAAATGTGCTGTGGTCTGCCGAGTCCACATTTCAGACTGTTTTTGGACGTCGTGGGCGTCGTGTCCTCTGGGCTGAAGAGAAAAGGACCATCCAGATTGTTCCAGCACAGAGTTCAACAGCCAGCCTCTGTGCTGGTCTGGAGGTGTGTCAGTGCACATCTGTGAAGGCTCCATTAATACTGAAAGGTGCAACGTGTGCCGCCATCCAGACAACGTCTTCTTCAGGGACATCATGAAAGACACGTCCTGCAGCGTTACAGCAGCGGCCTCATAGTCAGAGAGCTGTTGAACAACTGACGTCGGTTATCAAGAAGAACGGAAATAATTTCTCTTTCCAGACAAGTCGTCGGTTCTCAAACACTGAGTGTTGTTAAAGAACAGCTGATGGAACAAAGTGGGAAACAGACCCTGAAGCAACATCAAGCTCAGAATATTTCCAGAAAACATTCAGTTTCGAGTCTTTGTTCTGAAGTGAATCCAGGTTCATGGTTGTTTTCTGTTTTTCTTTACGTTCTACAGACTTTTTGGGAACTTTTGTATCGAGATAATTTCAGTTTCAGCTCAATGTCCACCTGTAACCAATACCTGTCCCATCACTGGTACGAACGACCTTGTTGACATTGAAAGGAAACTCCACCATGATGAACGCAACGATTCAGTGTAAAACATTTCCCTCAGATCAAGATACTGTGAGTATCCTGTCGGATCATCTGGGAGTACCGAGTCGTGTTGGTTAGGGCTTCTGCTAGCATTTAAACTGGTTTGCAAGCTGCTGTTGGTTCACACAGGTTTGAATAAGGAAACTGTTAGCATGTTAGCATCTTGCTGCATGTTTTCAGAGGCTAACCAGGATGTTTGAGTTCATCTCAGGTGAAAAAGGCTTTTCTTCACTGGAGGTGGAGAGCAGCGTGCCATCGCTTCTCACTGGCTGAATACTCTGACTGTAGAATATTCCCCTCGTGTTAAAGTATCTGTAGTATCTGTCAGTGATAACTGTACTTCACACCAGAAGAGAGAGTGGCGGTTACCTGGGGGAACATCTGGGCCAGTCGGCCGTACTCGCAGTCTGAATACTTCAGACACTGGCGGTACGTCATTCCTCCTGCGGACAAACACAGAACAGGAGAACCGGAGAGTCTCAGACTGACTTTAAAGCTGATGGACTTTTCACCTTCAGCTAACAGGAAGCTGTGGACAATTCAAACAGTGAGGAGCTTTTGGCCAATCAGAATCCAGTATTGTCTGCGGTTATGGTACAGGTGTAGACGTACCTCTCTCGTTGAGCGTGAGACAGGCGTCGTCGTAGCTACAGTCTCGTTGTTTGGAGCAGCTGGCTGTGTAGTCCTTACAGCTGTAACAGCGGATGGCTGATCCTGAAACACAGATTCAGAGTCGTGGTCGACTTCAGTTTGAGGGAGACAGGTTTGACATCCACGTCCGTCCAGACTCATCTCACACCTGCAGTG
This sequence comes from Chelmon rostratus, assembly GCF_017976325.1. Classification (NCBI taxonomy): domain Eukaryota; kingdom Metazoa; phylum Chordata; class Actinopteri; order Chaetodontiformes; family Chaetodontidae; genus Chelmon; species Chelmon rostratus. The sequence continues at coordinate 111,473 of NC_055681.1, read as the reverse complement.
ACGACTGAAGGAGTTTAATTAAAGGAGTTCAGGGTTTGTTGGTGAAACTGAACTTCTCTCTATATCAACACGTCTGACTCCAGAGAGAGACATGACGTCTTCACTCAGAGACAGTTTGTCCAGAGGAGTCCAGAGGACGGACAGAGAGCTTCACCACATGGAGCAACAACAATCAGCTGAAGATCAGCACGACCAATCAGCTCGCAGTGATGACAAAGAAAACGTAACATTTAATTTTAGTCAATGATTGATCGTGTTTAACATCAGATTTGATCTCATCATCAGAATTTGATGAAGATCAGTCGTGTCTGGTCTGATGGATCAGGATAAATATCCACATTCGTCCTTTAATGTCACCTGATGCATCAGGTAGAAAGTCACCTGCTCAGGTGTTCGCTGCATTCAGGCTGCTGTTTATGATTGACAGGCGTCTGGCTTTTAGCTTGCTGGGTTTACACTGAAGCGCCAACAGCTGCTTTAAATAAACCAACACACACACACACGCACACGCACACACACGCGCACACACACACACGCACACACACACACACTGTACTCTCCTCTCTTTTGTCAATGAAAACGTAGAATCTGATTTTAAACTACATTTTGGTGTCTGATTTTTGATGAAGTCAGACCCTTCTCATCGTCATGGTTTCATCAGTTTTCATGAGGAATCCAGAATCTTTGGGACCAGAAGAATCACTAATTCCTGTCCAGAGGAATCCAGATTCAGGATTCTGGATTCTTTGGGTACATTTAACCTTCATTATTGGATCGTTCAGGTGAAACTTTTCATCTAACCCTTTCACACTTTGTTTCTGCGTCATGTTTTATTTTCAGCTCCGTGTATTTAAACTTTCTAAAGCTGTTTTTAGTCCGACTCACAAACCAAATAATACACAACTCGTCATATTTCTTCTGCTGAATGAAAACCAGGATTTCAGTTTTTCCCCAAAATGAAGAAACCTTCTTACAGTGAGTGACATCCTGTGGTGCAGTATTTTATTGGTACTGAATAGAAGTATTTGTTTTTTGTGATCACAAAGCAAACGACGAGTTTCTGATCATACTTTTGATTATTAATCAGTGTTTTCTCTCGTTTCTGTTGTTCAATCAAGAATTTTAATGGTTAAAAACTGGAAGTTTTTTTTTTTTTTATGAATGCAGATTTTTCCGGATCAGTTAATGAGACCAAAATCACTTCGATGAAAAACACGTTCAGACTGAACCAACGGACAAAGATGGAATCAAACGTACCGAGTCCGATCAGGGCGGAGCAGACCAGCAGACAGATTCCCAGGGAGCGCTTCATTTTCACCTCAGTGCAGCTCAAACACTCATCTGAAATCAGTGAGTCCACAGCAGCACAGTCATTGACACGGAGACAAAAACCTTGAACAAATGTTTCGCTGACAGACAGAAGCGTCTTTCACAGCCTGAATAACAGAGTTCAGTACAGCGTGTACTCACCGGCGGCAGCAGCAGGAATACTGCAGTTCAGCAGTACATTTGTTGTTGTTTTTGAGGAGAAAAGAGGAGACGAGTGGTGACTCTGACTCTGATTGACAGCTGAGTGGAGCTGAGAGGCCACGCCCACTGGGAGGAGCCTCTCGATGCATGTTGGAAAATAATCACTTTCATTGTTTTTGGCATCATTTTTACTTTAATGGCAGTTTCAGTGTTAGAGGACACTGAACATGAGATGAGACAGGTTCAAATACTGTGATCATGAACAGGGAGGGGGTGTCAGGGTGTCAACGGGATCTTGAATCGTGCTTTGCATATTTTTTGTGCTCATCTGTGTCTCTTTGTGGTGTTTATAGTGTCTTTGTGGTCATTTTGTGTGTCTTCGTGGTGTTTTTGTGTCTCTTGGAGGTGGTTTTGTATCTTGGTGTTTCCCCTGGACCTGAACCTTGAACCTCTTGGTCTGTCTGCTGGTCCTTTACTCATCCACACTGAAATATCTCAGCAGCTGTTGGATGATTGTGATGAAATGTGGCTCAGACTCTCATGCTCCCCTCTGGATGAACTGTAATAAATGTGTTGATCCTGTTATTTTTCGTCTAGCGCCATCATCAGGTTAACATGTTCAGGAGTCCAATACTTTGTGGAACTAATGCTGGACTATGTGTTTCGGGCTAATCAGCTAATGTTAGCATGCTAACCCACCAAACTAAGATGGTGACTGTGGTAAAATCTAGTATGTTAGCATCATCGCCGTGAGCGCGTTAGCGTGCCGATGTTCACATTAAGCCCAGAATGCCGCCTCACAACCGTTAAAGAAATGAGAAAGCTGAAGAAGAGCATGGCCGCACCTCGCTGGTGATGTGACGATGGTGGCGGATGAGAAGAGGCTCTGTGTTTCAGCGTTTATCTCAGCGCAGAAGAAGAAAAGCTGCAGTGTTTTCTCCTGGATGACCCAGAAACAAAGCGAGCTCAGACTCAGACAATCAGCTTCAGTCTAAAGAGAAACAAAGAGCAGAGGAGGTCAGCGGCCACAGAGGAGGTTCACAGCTCAGCCACAGAGGCTGCTTTCAAACGCCTCGTTTGTTTTCCTTCGTCAGGCCACTCTCATGAAACATTCATCTCCATCGGCCGCTCGGCCGCTCGGCCAGCCTCCTCTGAGGAAAGGTGAGGACTTAAAGTGGACCGTCAGCTTATAAAATGCTGAAGACAAATAAAAAGTGGAGCAAACAAATGGAGCTTCCACATGATTCAACAGTGTTTTATTAAATGTGAAATGTTCAATGCAGACACATTCATATTTATATTTCATTCTGTCAGTGAGTTTAATCAGTTTGTGACTCATCAGAGGGCAAACACACATCAACAGAAAGATATTATTCATGTTGGATAGAAACACTGAGACAAACAGTGACGCTGCTCTGTGATTGGCTCAATCCTGAGCAATGTAAACAGCATTATAATAATAATAACAACTATTAATTATTATTATTAATCAGTTCAACTCTTCTTCAGCACTCACAGACACTGACTCAGCCCCACAATACACACCCGGAGAAAACTATTCTTAGATTTATACTTGACTTCAGTCTGAAGATTGTTTCCCACAGCGTGCTGGGCCTGGCACAGCTGAGCACTCCCAAATACACCGGTGCATTCTGTAGGTCTGACCCAAACCCCGAACCCCCACCCTAACTGATCATTCATGCAGAGTTCACCACAGGCCAGAGGGAAGGCCACCTACGTCCAGTCCAGACGTAGACTTCTTCGACTGCTTAGAGAGAAGATCATTTCCTGGTCAATGTAAGGTTTATCAATAACTTCACGATTCCCAAATGGAAAAGGAGACGATCATGGATGGCTTCACTTTTTAATCTCACCTGGAGACTCGTTTTTATAGCTCGTAGCTTCACAGCTACCTTTTATTCACATTCAGTTTCTTACTGTGTGACTATCAGCAGCCTGCTTGTTCTCGTTAGGCACTTCATAAACACCTGTTGTTGAGGTGGTTCTAAAATGATAATTGTAATATTTGTTGGGAGTAGTGGTAGTAGTGGTAGTAGTATTATGTGAAAGTCAGCTAATCTGCCCGTTAAGTTGTTTGAAACAAAGATCAAGTTAAAAACATTCATGTGTATCTGAAACAGTTTTAACAGCACTCAGACCAATCATGGAGGAGGATGTCGGTGAAATCCTCATCTGTGATTGGCTGTTCCTCTCTGATCATACATGTGATGAACCATGTGCTTTTCTCTCACACTTCAGTCAGTAACAGAGGCTGTACTTAGAATCGCTGCAGGCGAGTGCAGTATGCAGTGTGTACTACATGCAACATAATGTTTTTCATAGCAGTATGCAGTGTGTACTACATGCAACATGCAACATAATGTTTTTCATAGCAGTGTGCAATGTGTACTACAGGCAGCGTGTGCAACATGCTGTGTATTGTTTGTCATAGTAGTAAGCATTGAGTACTATATGCTGTGTACTGTTTTGCAGGATGAAGCTGTTAAATGGATGTATTTTGCAGGGTGGATGTATTGCAGTATTTCCCAGGATAAATTGTTAAATTGATGTATTTGCAGTATTTTGCAGTATGAAGCTGTTAAATGGATGTATTTTGCAGTATTTCCTAGGGTGAAGCTGTTAAATGGATGTATTTTGCAGTATGAGATGTTAAATGGATGTGTTTTGCAGGGTGAAGCTGTTAAATGGATGTATTTTGCAGTATGAAGCTGTTAAATGGATGTATTTTGCAGGATGAAGCTGTTAAATTGATGTATTTTGCAGTATAAGGCTGTTAAATTGATGTATTTCGCAGTATAAGGCTGTTAAATGGATGTATTTTGCAGTATTTTGCAGGGTGAAGCTGTTAAATGGATGTATTTGCAGTATTTTGCAGGGTGAAGCTGTTAAATGGATGTATTTGCAGTATAAGGCTGTTAAATGGATGTATTTGCAGTATTTTGCAGTATGAAGCCGTTAAATGGATGTATTTTGCAGTATAAGGCTGTTAAATTGATGTATTTTGCAGTATTTCGCAGTATAAGGCTGTTAAATGGATGTATTTTGCAGTATTTTGCAGTATAAGGCTGTTAAATGGATGTATTTTGCAGTATTTCGCAGTATAAGGCTGTTAAATGGATGTATTTTGCAGTATTTTGCAGGATGAAGCTGTTAAATTGATGTATTTTGCAGGGTGAAGCTGTTAAATGGATGTATTTGCAGTATTTTGCAGTATGAAGCTGTTAAATGGATGTATTTGCAGTATTTTGCAGGGTGAAGCTGTTAAATGGATGTATTTGCAGTATTTTGCAGTATGAAGCTGTTAAATGGATGTATTTGCAGTATTTCGTAGTTTGAAGTTGTTAAATGGATGTATTTTGCAGTATTTCACAGTATAAGGCGGTTAAATGGATGTATTTTGCAGTATTTCACAGTATAAGGCTGTTAAATTGATGTATTTTTGCAGTATTTCGTAGGGTGAAGCTGTTAAATGGATGTATTTACAGTATTTTGCAGGATGAAGCTGTTAAATTGATGTATTTTGCAGTATTTTGCAGGGTGAAGCTGTTAAATTGATGTATTTTGCAGGGTGAAGCTGTTAAATGGATGTATTTGCAGTATTTCGTAGGGTGAAGCTGTTAAATGGATGTATTTACAGTATTTTGCAGTATGAAGCTGTTAAATGGATGTATTTGCAGTATTTCGTAGGGTGAAGCTGTTAAATGGATGTATTTGCAGTATTTTGCAGTATGAAGCTGTTAAATGGATGTATTTGCAGTATTTTGCAGTATAAGGCTGTTAAATTGATGTATTTTGCAGTATTTCGCAGTATAAGGCTGTTAAATTGATGTATTTTGCAGTATTTCGCAGTATAAGGCTGTTAAATTGATGTATTTTGCAGGATGAAGTTGTTAAATGGATGTATTTTGCAGTATTTTGCAGGATGAAGCTGTTAAATGGATGTATTTTGCAGTATTTTGCAGTATAAGGCTGTTAAATGGATGTATTTTGCAGTATTTCGCAGTATAAGGCTGTTAAATGGATGTATTTTGCAGTATTTCGCAGTATAAGGCTGTTAAATGGATGTATTTTGCAGTATTTCTACACAGTCTTCCTCACCTCAGAACATGTAAGAAGTGAACTGAGTGATGAAAGAGAATCTGAAAAATGTAAAAGACTTCCTGCTGTTGGTCCAACGCTTTGCATTGTGGGTCACGTTAGGTGAGATGGACCGGTCTGATCCAGTCTGGAGATTTTCCAGGTATTTTAACACGTCTCTGCTGGTAGTTTCGCCCATTGATCTTCAGCGATGAGCTCCAACTCTTTCAGGTTGGGGGTTCTCCTTCCATCACCCTGATCTTTAGCTCCCTCCACAGACTCTGGCTGGGCCCCCGCCAAACGTTCATGTTTTTGTCCGCTAACCGTTCCTTCACCGCGTTCGCTGCGTGTTTTGTTGTCATGCTGAAATGTCCGAGGCCAAGTTTCTCTGCAGACTGCCTCGTTGTTGAGATATATTGCTCTATTTTCATGGTGCCGTTTACTGTGATTAGGTTTCCTGGTCCATTGGCTGACCCCCCCCCCCCCAATATTTACTATTGTTTGAGGTGGTGTTGTTTCTTAATGTTTACTGTTGTTTAGGGTGTTGTTTCTTAATGTTTACTGTTGTTTAGGGTGTTCTTTCTTAATGTTTACTGTTGTTTAGGGTGTTGTTTATTAATGTTGTTTGGGATGTTGCATATTCATGTCTATTGGTGTTTGGGGTGTTTTTTTTAGCAATGTTGACTGTTTTTTGGAGTATGCTGAAAAGCAGTTTAATGCGTGAGTTTTACTGTCCAACAGATACTCAAAGTTTAGCTTCTTCAGTGGGTGAGAACAAACGAAAAGACCAAACCAGGAAACCAGCCAAGTTTTACGAAAATCAGTCATCTTTACTTTCTGAAAAAATTAGCTGCAACTCAAACTGACAGAAGAACTGAAACGTTCCTTTAAAAAGACGTCGACACTGATACTGATGCATGTTCACAGTAATACAGACAGAACTGGCAGAACTTAGTTTTTGTCTCCACCTGGTGGGAGAATAAAGAACGACCGTCAGATAACATGGAATTAATAATAATAATATGAGAGTTAAGAGCTTCTCTCTCTGGATGTTTCATAACGAGATGTTTAATTAGTGCCGTGACTTTAAAGTGAGCACAGATGAAGCAGCAACTTCATCTGTGCTCCAGTGTTTAATGTGAGTGATGTCAGCACTCTGCCAGCTGCTGATTGGTCCAGAGACAGCAGGTGAGTGGGGCTGACAGGTGAGACGCAGCTGCGATGATAAATGAAACCTTCGTTCATAATTCAGCAGCTTCGGTTTGTCTCTTTGAACTCTGGCAGACGACGGGAAGGTGAGTCTGTTTCTGTTGAGATGAATTCACGAAGTGTTTCTATTTTCTGATTCACGCTGAAAGTTTCTGTTTGTTTTCTGATGTCATGAATATTTCTGTCTGTTTCTATTGAAATCTACTGACTGTTTCTGGGTTTTTCTCAGGCTTAGAGAAAAAAAAGCTCACATCCCGTTATGAGATACCCGTCCCAGTGCAGTTCTGTTTGTCCTGGTTTCTATAATAACAGAAGCTAATTTGATGTTAATTTATGTCGTTAATTAGTTGTTGTGTTATTTTTACAGGAGTCCAGGTGCATCGAGCTGTTTGTGTTTTCAGATAACTCGTCATGGATCTGGACAGCATCGGTACGCTCGTCTCGTCTGCTTCGACTGTTTGACTCGTTAATATCAGATTTACTGTGTAAAACTACCTTTTAATAGGTACTGTGTGGTGAAGGTACTTTTTAAACCTCGTGTATGAACAGTGAAATATTCAGGATACATTTTTAAAATGAAAAGTATTTTTAGTTCTTAGTTATTAGTGCAAGTGATTCAGGAGTAAAGTGATCAGATAACATACATGAATACGTACATGCTTTCATATGATGATACACATGTTTTATTGATCGTTTTATTGATCTTGATTTGTTGTTTCCTTCAGAGGGACTGAATGAAATCCGTTCGTCCGTCTACAGAGTCTCAATGAAGCTTCTGTCTCTGCAGAAACTCTGTCGCTGTGAGTCCTCCGCCTGCTTATTATTACACTCTGTATCGCTTATATCAGAGTATATTCTCAACTACGTTAATGTTAGAATACTTCTTCATCAATGGAGACACTTCATCATTATTCTGGTGTTTGCTTTTACAGTTGATGGTGTCACATTACTTTAATTTATAATACTTTGCTGCCACTAATCACACGTGAGACGGTACCACACTGTTAGTTTAAGAACAATGCTGGTCACGGGTACTGCGTGTATTTATACTGCTTCCATTGTACTTTTGACTTCGATATCCAACGAGTCTTGTATTGTTGACCTGAAGGACAACACACATAATCTTTTTGATCTGATGCCACGTTCAGTATTCACTAAATGAAGATATTACAGTTTAATTAAGGTGTGTGTGTGTGTGTGTGTGTGCGTGTGTCTGTGTGCGTGTGTCTGTGTGCGTGTGTCTGTGTGTGTGTGCGTGTGTCTGTGTGCGTGTGTGTGTGTGTGTGCGTGTGTCTGTGTGCGTGTGTGTGTGTGTGGGTGTGTGGGTGTGTGTGTGGTGTGTGTGTGCGTGTGGGTGTGTGTGGGTGTGTGTGGTGTGTGTGGTGTGTGTGGTGTGTGTGTGTGTGGTCAGTGGACGTCGTGTCTGTTCGACACATCACGGCAGCTCTCGACTCGGCGGATGGGGCTAAGCTGCGGCAGGAAGTGGGGCTGAACAGACAGGAAGTGATCCAGACTCTGAACAGGATGTTCCACAGCATCTCACAGGAAGTGCCGGGTCATGTGACTGCGGAGGCTCCAGAGGAGACCTGCGGTCTGGTGTTCAGACTGTACGACCGGTCAGAGTCGACACATTATACACTGTAAATATTATCGAGTATAAGAACACATAGAATACTGTGTATAAATACATGTGATACCTGCAGAGGTTTCACTCAGCAGCAGATTCGGGCGTCAGACTCGGAGCACGCTCAGTGTTTCACTTCACATGATTCACATCGACAGCAGCGAGCTGAGAAGCTGCCGGAGCTCCAGGTTCAGCTCTGCTTCTTGGTAAAGTCAGCCACAGCCTCCAAGTAGTCCAGGTACAAGCAAACACAGCAATCAGAGCCCCCCCCCCTCAGCAGCTCCTAACCCCATGCAGTCAGTCCTCTTGTTCTCCAGCACAGCGGCGCTCAGTCGGGGGCTTGTGATTATCCTGACGCCTGCATGGCGCCTCTCATCCTGGACAACAAACCAGAGTCTGGCTCCAGGGGGGGGCCAGGTTTCCCTTTTCTGGGCACCATTCATAGCAGATTCAACCTTCGATGGGGAGGTGCCCACCTCCCTGCTGTCTCCTGCAGTCCACGATCAGCTGGTAGTGCCCCCCCCTCCTCTCTGCAGGCTGTCTCGAGGCGCGGGATGGTCACTAAACTTAACGATGGCATTGGAGCTGTTTGGCAACGTCTGTATGCAAACTGAGGGGGGGCCCAGGGTCTCAGGTGGGGAGGAGCAGATGTGGGTTTTGATGAGTCGCTCGAAGGACTTCACGGTGACAGATGTCAGACCAGCAGGAGGCCACAGGGATGATGGTGGGGACCAAAGACCGACTCAGGGGGAGGCTGAAGATGTTGGTGAACACCTCTGCCAGAGGATCAGCACACCCCCCTGAGAACCTGGCCTGGGATTCTGCGCGGGCCCAGAGTTTCTTTCGGGGCCTTTTCCCACTCTGTCTGAGCATGCGTTGTGCCCCAGTTCAGCTTTTAAAGGATCTGGATCGTCAAAAACTGCTTCAGGTTCATCTTCATCAAAACATCACTGCAGCTTCGTCATGCGACTGTGACAGGAAGCGTCTTCATCGTCGTGTCTGTGTTCCCTCACAGTAACAACAGCACCACCATGAGGCCAAACAGGGAAGCTCAGCATGACCTGCTGCCACCTGAACCTGTCGTCCTGTAAATAAAACATGTCTACATCTGTGTACATCTACACTCTTCAGATATTTGTACATGTTCAGTATCTGTGTGTGATTCAGGACTCAGGCGGGCCGAGTGTCAGCTGCTTCTCTCCAAACTGCTCTCATCGCTCTGTCTGCTGAAACCCTGCTGCTAAAATACAGAGGTGAGGACCTGTCTGTCTGTCTGCCTGCCTGTCTGTCTGTCTGCCTGTCTGTCTGTCTGTCTGTCTGTCTGCTGAAACCCTGCTGCTAAAATACAGAGGTGAGGACCTGTCTGTCTGTCTGCCTGCCTGCCTGCCTGTCTGTCTGCCTGTCTGTCTGTCTGTCTGTCTGTCTGCCTGTCTGTCTGTCTGTCTCTCTGTCTGCCTGTCTGTCTGTCTGTCTGTCTGTCTGTCTGCTGAAACCCTGCTGCTAAAATACAGAGGTGAGGACCTGTCTGTCTGCCTGTCTGTCTGTCTGTCTGCTGAAACCCTGCTGCTAAAATACAGAGGTGAGGACCTGTCTGTCTGTCTGCCTGCCTGTCTGTCTGCCTGTCTGTCTGTCTGTCTGTCTGTCTGCTGAAACCCTGCTGCTAAAATACAGAGGTGAGGACCTGTCTGTCTGTCTGCCTGTCTGCCTGTCTGCCTGCCTGTCTGTCTGTCTGTCTGTCTGTCTGCCTGCCTGCCTGTCTGTCTGTCTGCCTGTCTGCCTGCCTGCCTGTCTGTCTGTCTGTCTCTCTCTCTTTACTTTCATCATCACTTTTTGTAAACAAATCAGAACCACCAGCTGTGTCTGACCTTTCAGAATAAAACACGCTGGTCGTGTCAGTTGTGATGTAGACGATGTTTCTTTCAGAATAAAATACTCTGATGCTCTGACCTGCAGCTCTGGTGAGTGTTGCAGAGAACAGTTCAGGATCAGTCAGCAGATCTGGACTCAGATCATTACTGAAGGACCTCAGCCAGGTAAAACCAGTAAACAGGTACATTTCCCAGCATGCTCCTCTCCTCCCTCTCTCTCTGTAATGTATGTGTGTGTGTGTGCTCAGGTTCCCGCAGCAGTACAGGAAGGAGGAGTTTTTGGTGGCCTGGAGGCAGCAGTCAAGTCATGTTTTAACGGGGTGAGAACACAGACGAACTCAGCTGCAGGTGATTGGTAGTCATCACGGCGACGCCCTGATTCTGTGTGTTTACAGGTATTGACCCCAACGGCGAGTGTAGAGCATGTGTTGTCATGGCTGCAGAGCGAGCCCCGTCTGTTGCTGTGGTTACCCACTCTGTATCGCCTGTCCGTCACTCATAACGTCAGTCACAACGTCCGCTGCCACACCTGCAAGACCCTCCCCATCACCGGGCTCAGGTGACCCATCGTCTTCCATTCTGGGGCTAAAACAGTGACTTTAAAAGTTACCCTGAAAAATAAATACAGATATTTTTTTCATTTTATTTGGATATAGTTTGTATTTTGAGTCAAGTCAAACCAGTGATGGATGTCAGGTGTGTGTGTTCAGGTATCGGTGTATGAAGTGTGTGAACGTGCACGTGTGTCAGAGCTGCTTTCTGACAGACAGACAGACGAGGAAACATAAAACTCATCACCCAGTGCTGGAGTTCTGCACACAGGTAACTACACACAGGTAATAACGCACAGGTAACTACGCACAGGTAACTACGCACAGGTAACTACGCACAGGTAACTACACACAGGTAATAAAACACAGGTAATAACACACAGGTAACTACACACAGGTAATAACACACAGGTAGTAACACACAGGTAACTACGCACAGGTAATAACACACAGGTAATAACACACAGGTAACAGCTGAAAGATAACAACAAACAGGTAACAAAACACAGGTAGCGACAGACTAGTAACAACAAACAGGTTAACAAAGTATAGGCAAAAAAAGACAGGTAACAACATACAGGTAACTCCACAGGTAGACAGACAGGTACACAGATAAGAACAGACAGACTTTTTAACCTTTCAGATTTACTTTTTAATCTTCTTCTAATCTCAGTTTGTGTCTGTCAGCCCACCTGGAGAGAGTCTCTGTCCTCGTTAGTGCACAGCGCCCGTCACGCCCTATTACCACGGCGACATACTCAGAGAGAGGCTGACAACAGGAGGGTCATGATGTGGGCAGGGCCAGGAGAGAACAGGTGAGCCAGGTGTGACTTGAAAGACACCAGACATCAAAGGTTGTTTGTTTTTCAACAGAAAATATCTTTAAGTAAACAGACGTGTTACCTTTACGTACAATTACTCTCTCGTTAAAGACCTTTTTTGTAATTAAAGTCTTTGTTCCTTAGAGCTCCGCCTCCCTCTGATCCCTCAACACAACTGGCCACCTCAGCTGTCAGTCACAGTCCCTGCTCTGACAGAAACGTTTCCCGTGGCGCCTCGGTGCGACCTCCTCCCTGCTCATATTCCTCTAAAGCTCTGCAGACCGACGAGGAGACGCCGCCTCAGCAGGTGACCTCTGATGACGTCACGAGGGGTCAGATTCCCCAGTGACAGCTGCTCATTACATGTAACATGTGTCGTAATACATTCTTTTTAATTATTCTCTTTATAATAACACATGTGGAGGTTTATAATAATGTTTGCTGTTGTTGATCAGCGGAAGGAGTCAACTCTGCTGACTGAAGTCAGAAACCTGCAGAGAGACAAATGGTGAGGAACCAGAATCAACCAATCACAGACTGGTCTGCAGTTACAGGTCGTCAACCTGTGCTGTGTTTGTCTTCAGGTTGTTGGAGCAGCAGCTGCAGGCCTGGCGAGTCACTGTCCAATCAGAGCAGGGCATGCTGGAGGACAGGTGCTCTGAGATGGAGGTTACTATGGAAACGATGAGAGAGCACAACCTCTGTCTTCAGGGCATGCTGACACAGGTAAACACACACAGGTCACCTGACTGGGCAGGTGAGTAGCTCTGGAATATATTATAATAATAATAAAAATCTAACTATAAATATTACTGTAAACATGAATATAAAGACACATTTAAAAATAACTGGAAGCATGAATATTAATATCAGTGTAAATATAAATGTCAAGAAAACTGGCGCCCTTCGGACAGGGAGAGAAGCCCCGTTGCTAAGGCGACCAAGGAAACAGGTGATCAGCTGTGCTGTTCTCCAGACACGGCGGGCAGACTGTCCCGTTAGAGGAATGTGTTGATGGCGACCTGAAGATGCTCACAACGTGAGCTGGGGAACATCACACACATTCTTATTGCCTGAAGAATGACCATGATTGGGCATGAACCAGATGTAGCGCTCCCAGCTAGCATAAAGGACTGATCACAGGAAGCGTCCCTCACGGTCACGGGTGGCATCAGGCAGCGTTCACACTGTGTTTACAACCTCTGTTCTCCTCGACCGAGCGTCCTCCAGACGGCTTCCCTTCAAATACGACGTTTTTCCTTTACATGTAGTAAACTGATGTGATGTGTGACTTTAAAGGTCAGTGATTGGCTGTTAGTGAAATGCATGTTGGGAGTCAGAGGTGACTTTTTCAACTCTCCTCATTCAGGCTCTGAACAAGATGGAGGCGCGACAACACGCCGACAAAAGGCCACAAAGCGATGACACGGAGAGAGAAAACACCACACCAACACCTGACACACAGAGAAACACAGAAGATGAGGAAGATGAGGAAGAGAAGGACGAAGAAGTGCTGCTGCAGACAGACGAGGAGGAGTGGAGCTCGGAAGAACAACAAACTCCATCGCCCACAATGCAAGACACACCTGGGTCACATGACCTCCACTGTGAGTCCACAGGTGACAGGTGTCTTTGTCATCCAATAGAACAACAGAATGGAGCAGAGGGGGCGGGGTCACAGGAAGAGAACTGTCTGTCAGAAGAAGAGGACTGTGGGACATGTCGTCCAGAGGAGCTGCTGCAGGAAACGGTGGACAGACTGAAGACAGTGATGGAGACAGACAGGTGGAGAGAGAGACCAACAGGTGAGTCAGTGATGTGGAGGGAAACATATCACACAGAACACATGGATGATTTACCGTAAAATAAAGATGAACACGTAAAAATCATGATGACTGAAATATGACCGCCAGAACAAGAAGAAGACGAAACTCGAACCAAATCAAAAGAAAACAGGAAATGAACAGACTCGTATTTCAGTTTTGGTAAATTCAGCAGCGGTAAATCAAAAATAATCAACTCTGTGTCGGCGCTGCAGACTCGTTCAGCTTAGACGCCAAGACTTTCAGCGTGCACAGGAAGGAACGTTTTTAAGCTGTGAACACTGAAACGATCCACCAGGAGAGTTTATCACAGGGAGCGAACAGAGCAAGACCTGAACAGTCCAGCACAGCTCGACTGAACTCGGGTTCCTCTCTCAGGAGAACTCAGGTTCTCTTCACCGTGCAGCGGAAATGAGGCAGAACTGCACAAACGGCTGGAGGTGTTTATGTGAGGTGTCGCGGTTACCATGGTTACGTGCAAGTTTACAGTCGGTCACTCTCAGGTCTGAGGCTGGTTTTCACTAACTGTCTGCGGGAAACCTTAAGTTCACATGTCATAAAGTTCTGACAACATTCTCATGCTTTCAATTTTCTGTTTCTAGGTGACAGGAAGAGGGCGGAGCTTCTGGAGGCAGCAGACCAGGTGGGAGACTCAATACACCACCTGGTGGACACTGTGAGAACAAACACAGATGACCAGGTGACTCATTCTCAGGTTATAAAAGCTGTTTATTCAACATGAACTTATTGGTATTTAAATTAACATGAGTGTAAAGGTACAAAAGTTCTTATATCAACAACATGAGACATTAACAATCAAACAGCAGTACCTGAAGAAAAGGTACCAGAGGCCATCTCACCTGACACACAAACTTCAGGTGTGTTTAGTGTTGTAGGAACATACAGCTGCCGACATTCTCATAAAATGATTTCATCAAATTCAAGTTTCATTTTCCATTTGTGTGCACGGAATTTTTTCAGACCTTTAAATTCAATTCTTGTGATTTACGAGAAAATTTCCACAGTGGGGCCGTTTGTCTCCGAGCTAACGGACAGAATGACGCACACTCCTCTAAACAGCAGAACGGACTCGCGTAACGTTCTCCGACTAAAGAACCATCAGCTACACGTTCTGCTGCTCGAGTGCCGAATGACACCTGAACACGCCTGCTGATTGGTCAGCTGTTGGCTTTCACACCTGACTGCTTCCACCGATCTCAGAAAAGCTTTTGGGTCGTGACTCAGGACCGCCCACCTTTTGGTTGTGAACTAAAAACCGTCCGTTCAGACTGGCTTCACGTCGTGTTTACGATTTCAATATTTATACTAACTTATCATCCTCGTCATCATCACTTACTCATTTCATTTGAATGTTAGAATCGATAATTTATTTTTTTTTACTGCTTTTATTACAATTCTTTTGCTGTTTGCTTGTTTTTGTATGTTTTAGCCTCTAAATCCATTGTTCACTGATTAGTAATTCCATTTATTAAACTTAATACGTGAATAAAGTTTGATATTAATTTTCACGATGTGTGAGAATAAAATTTGAAAATTTATTTTCAGTTCACAACAAACCACAGACCCTGGATCAGCGGTGAACACAACTGTCAAATTGAATTATTTTAGAGAACAAAATTACTTACACTTCCATCATGTCTTACATTTAAATCTTCACTGTTCCAATTATTGTTTTGTTTTAATGTTCATGTTTGAAACTGTAATTACTTACAAAATGGTAAAAACTGGCCTAAAAATGTCAATGTTCTCACCATGAAAGAGAAATTATAAAATTGGTAAAGAAATGAGATTAGTGTTTTCTTTTTAAACATTAAGTTTTCTCATTTGCACACACAAATGTAAAATGACACTTTCAGAGTGATTTCATTTTAAAACTGACATCGATACACTTCCACACAGAGTCCAGCAACCTCGTTTATGAACTGACACTAATCCAGTTTTTACGCAGACTTTAATCTTCATTCATGTTCAGATCCACCAGGTTTAATCATCAGATCAATATTTATGGATAATTTCACGTCCTGACATCTGTGTGACAAGTGTGACAACTTCTACTGTCTGAATTTAGAAAACGAGGCTGTTACCTCAACAGGTATCCTGCTCCTATACAGGTATCCTGCTGCAGGACAGGTATCCTGCTCCTATACAGGTATCCTGCTGCAGGACAGGTATCCTGCTCCTGAACACGTATACTGCTGTCAAGCAGGTAGCATGCTATCGAACGGGGATCCTGCAGTCTGAACAGGGATCTGGCGCCTGGACAGGCATTCTGCTACATGAACAGGTATTCTGCCACCTGGACAAATATTCTGCAACCTGACAAGGTATCCTGCTACCTTCGACTCCTCTCGCAGCCCCGCCCCCTCCGGGCCCTGCCCCGGCGGGGTGAGGGAGGGTGAGGTGGGCCTGTTGAGTCAGGGACTTTCCTGCTGGGTCCTGCCCGTCGCAGGCCTTCTCTCCTGGGTTGCGGAGGCGTGGCCTGAGCCCTGGTTCTTCTCTTGGAAGGGGGGGGACGTGTCCTCTCCCTCCTCCCCCCTCTCCCCCTCTCTGTCCTGCTGTGGGGTGAAGGAGGTGGGGCTTGAGACGTCTTGCCCCGCCTCCTGACTGTGTCTTGTTTGTCAGACTGTGCCGAGCCCCTACTGAGCGTGCTCAGGAGGAAACTGTTGGCGTGGCTGAAGGCGGTGTCTGATGACCTTTGACCTTTGACCCTGGAGGACCCTGCTGTCCCCTCCCCCGGCAGCCTGTCAGTGTTCAGGTCTGGACTCAGACTTCTGAACAGCTGACGGACGCAGGGTGGTGGCAGGCTGGAGCCGCAGCGCCACAGGAAGCCTTTGGGTGGGTTCTTCAGGATTCGATTGCTGCTGGGATCGTAGAACCTCACAGGAAGTCGTTTGTATTTGACCTTTAGCCCCTGCTGATCCAGCGGACGCCTCTTCTTCCTGCAGCGTTTGGGGGCAGAGCCTGGTGCAGGTGTGTAGGTGGGGGCGGGGCCTGAGGGGGAGCAGAGCAGGTAGACCAGAGAGGTTCGAGGCTGCAGAGGTGTGATGATGTTTGAGTACGACGGTGGGAGGTAGTGCCACATCTGCACATCAGGAGTCCTCTCCGCAGCATCCTGATTGTCTGTAGGGACACCAGCGGGAGGGGCTTCTGTATCTGCTTGACGGACAGCTGGGACAACCAATCGGACGGTCTGAGTGCTGTGGCTGACTTTGACCACCTGAAGAAACAAAAAGAGGTGACATTTTTCTACCAGCAGAAAATGACTGCAGATACTGAAACCTATCCGTCATTCTCACCTGACACCTGGACGCCACTCTGAAGGCCCGCCTCTTTCTTCTCCTCCTTGTTTTGTATGCCGAGTCATCTTCATCACAGTCCAATAGAGGCAGGACGCCACTGTCTGGCTCCACCCCCTCGTTCTCACCACACCCCTTCTTATTTTGGCTCCTCCTACCATACCTGCCAGTGATGACATCAGCAGAAAAACAGTTCAGTGATTTCATATGAAATCTATTGGATATAGTTTATGTTCATGTACTACAGTACATGTAGACTAGTTATTACAGTAAGATTACACAAAGTATATTTAAAAATATATGTTGTATCATAATACGAGCATGTTTGTCAAGTATGAAAGTTCTACATGTCAGTGTGTGACAGAATGAGCCTGTATGTCGGTCCATGTGTTACAGCATGTATTACCACACCTGTTAACAGCAGTGTGTGTATTTGTATTTAGTCTATCAATGATATATTGTCTGTAACAGTACAGGTGAAGGTAATACCTGGCCAGAGACTCGCTGTCGAAGTAGCAGATGAATCTCTGCTGTCTGAACTGTTGGACCAGTTTGTCCACCTTCTCCTCATCCTCCTGTTCAATCTGGGCCCAGGTCTTCCCCCTGAAGGATTCTGGGATATGTGCCGGGGCTGGCAGGACCTCCTCTATCGGCAGAGTCCAAAAGCCCTCGACCTGCCTGGCTCCGCCACCTGCTTGCCGCTTGCTGTGCAGGGCTGAGTCAAGCTGGTACGAGTACACCTGGTCCGCCAGGTCCACCTGAATGTCCATCAGACGGCTGAGGTCCTGCTCCACCACCTTGCTTACCTGGACAGGTGTTTGTGAGGGCGGCGTGTCACTGAGTGTTTGTCCTCGCTGTAAAACCACCTGGAGAGAAACGTTCCAGCTTTACAACAAACAGAAAACAATAGCATCTCCCAAGCTGGTGCTCACTAACTGTTACCTGTACCGGTGAGTCCCAGTCATCGCTCTGTGTTTCCATGGAGACAGGAAGGCTGAAGTGGAAGCTCTCTGTCTCCTCCTGCTGGCAGGTAGTGGTACTGATGCCATAACAACACATCTGGATGACCTGATGTACAACATAAATGTAACACACGTGATGTGAAGCACATTCTTACTTCACATGAACGCAGCTGCAAACAGCTGGAGATAAACAACAACACAGACTGGAAACGACAGACAAACCTCCTCGATGGTCTGGTCCAGGGGGTCGGTATGGTCAGAAGAGAAGGCCTCCTCTTTATGAGCCTCTCTCCTCTCCCTCTGCCAGCTCAGCCAGGGCCTCGGGTCTGAGGAGGCCCAGGGGCCTGGGTCTGGACAGGGGCCCGGACTTGGACAGGGCCGCAGCTCTGAAAGGGGCTTGAAGCCGGGGTCTGGACCCATGTGCGGCGGTGACGATGAGGAGTCGCTGGTTTTCCTCCTGTTCGTCTTCCTGTGGGCCTTCCTGTGGACAGGGGGTGTGGCCTCCGTGTGTGGAGGCTGGGCCTGCGATGTGCTTGTGTGTCTTGTGGTGACAATTCCTCCTTCCTCCTGCTCTCTGATTGGTGCAGACCCAATCTCCTGAATACCCCCCTTTGCGAGTCCCACACCAGATTGGCTGCGTGTGTGGTCGTCTTTCTGCCGATTGCCCAGCTGACAGGAGGCGTCGTCAGAGCTGGGCAGGCGCTCCCGGGTTCCCAGGGACCGGCTGTCGTTGTCAGAGTAACAGAGTTCATCGAGCTCCTCCCTCGGCGATGGAGGGGCAGAGACGGACGGGAGGTCAGCGTGAGATGGTCTGATGGAGTCACAAACATGTCAACATGTCAAGCATACACAGGTAGATATATAAATATACATAAATATAAATATACATTGTACTGCAGGACAGGTGTTTATGTTAAGATCACGTGGACTCAGGTAACAAACAGGTGTGCTTGTTTTAGCTACCTGATGTTGTCGCAGCAGTGCAGGTGTGCTTGTTTTGGAATTAGAGCTGGCTTTATTGGCCAAGAATGTTCGCACATACAAGGAATTTGAGTCCATTTTAAACCTTGTACTCAATGTTACTTGCATTGGAAAAAAACAGACAATAGATGTACTGTTGGAGTTCGTCAGTGTTGAGGAGGTTGTGGATGTATTTTCAGTAATATAACAACAATATTGTTAATGACGCTGTGGGTAATCGTCTGTAAGAATAACAGACAAAATGTTAAACTGAGAGAAAAAGAAAAATAAAGACGAACAGAAATGAGAATCTATAGTAAACAGGAAGAGAATAAATCATGACAGGCATGTAGATGCACTGTGTGCTATAATGAGTCATGTTTTTATTATTGTTGAGGTTATTGACACATTTCATATTATTACAATACTGAGGATAAATGAAACTGAATCACGATCATCATTATTGATCCAGAAGTACGTTCTTCCAGGGTGAAATATGTGCACCGTTCCTTCATTTCCAGTTCATGATGACAGTCTTCTTGCTGATAGTTAGGGCTACGAGAAGACGTCTACTGTTTGATCTGTCCTGGCTGATTGTTGACGTGTCTCCTCGTCAGCAGAGTGATGGTATTATGGGATGTGTCGGTACAGAAGGACAGACAGTGAGCCTGTGATTTCTTTTTAAAGGTGGTTAATGGGTCAGGTGGTGTGAATACAGCTATCTGGGCTATTCTGTGTGCAGCTTGAACAGATTTCTGAGGAAACACTGTTTGCCTGCTGAAACGGGTTCTATGGAGTATCTTCCATTATCTGAGGTGTAGGTCAGCATTTTTTGTCACGACCGTGTTCATGACCACGTTCTTGCAAATCTGGCTCCAGACGTCGGCGTCAGGTTTGATGGACAGGTCTCATTTCCTGAAGGTGTAGACAGCCTTTGGAAAGGGATGGAAAGGGGAAAGCGGATGCCTTTGATGTGGCCGTTCTGACGAATGGCTGCGGCCAACAGTTCAATCAAACAGCGAATAGGGATGGAAGAAGTGGACGTCCTCACCGAGCTCCCCTGTGCAGAGTGAAGCTGTGTGAGGTTTGTCTGTCGTTGATTACAGTGGCTGAAGTTGAGGTGTGCAGAATCTTGACTCCCCTCAGCCTCGGTGATGATTGTTATGTCCATGTTGAGGAGGGGATTGGAGCAGGAACTAGAGGGTAAGGTTGGGTTTAGGTGTAGGTGGGAGTGAAGCTGGAGCTGAGCTTAAAGAGCAGCGCTAGAACGGACGAGAAATGTTTGTAGAGCTCAGCAGCAGACCCCCAGGTCCTGCTGCTTTGTCATCAGGGATAAGGTTGAGGGCAGCGGACGGCTCATCCTGAAACATGTTCTTCTTCAGTAACTCTTGTCATTATGATTTCTTTACCTCAGTTTTTATAGAGCGCATGAAGCATGAGGGAAATGTGTTGAAGATCTGTGTGAAGGTGGGTGTCAGCTGGTCAGCACAGACTTCAGACAGGAGGGGGCACGCCATCTGGGCCTGACGACTTCCTGGTCTTCTGTTTCCTGTTCACAGACCCTGAGTGCTGATGGGGGGTCAATGGGGCCATGGTTTACTGGTGTTGTGTGCAGAAGGTTTTAGTTTTCCTCACAATGATTAGTGTCAGATGTCACAGTGCAGTCACAGCAGGTCTGTGGTTACAGCTGTGCTCCATCATTTCACCGTCTGAACTTCAGGCTTCACTTTTTGCCTGTAGCTTGGAATGGGAGGGACCAAACCGTGATCAGAGCGCCCCCAAGGCTGCACAGGGGACAGAGCCACATGTGTCCTTTGATACTGTGTAGCACTGGTCTAAGGTGTTACTGTCCCTCGTGGGACACTGTCTGTTGAAGAACAACGAGCAGACAGTCTGGATGTTACCTGGATGGCCAGGTGTTGTAAAGCCTCACTCGTGCAGCCCTGAGGGATCGAAGCACGACCAGAATAAACGAGGAGAACTCCCGCTGTGACTAAAAGGGCTGACAGTTTATGGTCTCTAGGTGAAGGCTGCATGATTTAATCCACACTGTGACATCTGTACACCAACCTTCATTCATGTAGAAGCAGACTCCGCCTCCCCAGGTGTGATCCAAATGCTCCGTTGCACAGTCCACTTGGAAAAGGTGAAAACCAGGCAGGTGTAATGCAGCGCTCTGCCTCCTCTTAATGACGCTCCGGCTGCTCCGCTGCCTCTCCTGCAAATCCCAAACAGAGCTGCTGCTCCTCCCGGCTCGAGGGAAGTGGACAAAAAGTCACCAGTACATTAACCAACGTCTAACTCTTCCTCCCAGCTGTGTTGTATCGAAGAGGGACGGCTCAAAACAGCAGCAGTGAGGTGGCCATCTGCGACGCCGTCTTGGATCTTTACCTGGTGTGGCTGTGTGTGACGTGTTTGTATTCGTTACCTGGGGTCCTTGTAGCGGTGTGGGTGGTGCTGCTGGACGTCCTGCAGGAAGCGTTCCAGCAGGGTCAGTTTAGTTCTGCTACTGCTGGCGGAGGAGGTGGTGCTGGAGCCTCGGGAGGACGCCCGGACAGAATCCAGGTGTCTGAGACTGGACAGGTGCTGAGGAGAGATGGAGGATGTCATCTCTGTGCCATTAATCCTGACTGGACGGCTCAGGTTGTCAGATTCAGGTGTACAAATAACTTCTCTGTTAGGTGTCTGTACCTGGTCCAGGTTGCTGTAGAGGACTCTGCAGTATCCACAGTAACCCTGCCTGGTGGGCTGACACCTGGACGGACCCGGCTGAGACTCCGCCCACATCCTGTCAGACAGGGAGGAAGAAAAAAACCTTTAATCTCTAATCAACACTCAGTATTTAAAGTAAGACGTAAAACTCACCTGAAAAAATGTCCTCAGTCCTTTATTAACACTTAAAACCACAAAACCAGTAACAGCTGAACGGAACAGTCCGATCGGACAATCAATACTCCAAAAATATATAAACAATATTTTAAAATGATTCTGCGTTCATATATTATGATCCCAAAAGTAAAAAATGTTTTACATACAAGAGACTTACAAGAAGCTGAAACGGTTATCAATTAAAATAAAATCAAATATTCTGATCAACCCAAAAAAAAAGCCAATAACTTCAGTTGTTCTTGATGCCTTTGTGATGTTTGACAGACTAAATAAACAATGAATGGAGAACGTAGCTGGCAGGTTAAAATCACAATCAGTGTTGTCATTTCTTAGATTCTGTCAAGGTTGAGTTTGGTTGATCAATCATGAGAACAATAAAATAAACTGACCTGCTCGTCGATTCAACCTTCCTCTGGTCGTCTGAGACACACACACACACACACACACACACACACACACACACACAGTATAGTCAGTGTAGTGAATGAAATATAAAATATATGACACTGTGATGGTGTCTGAGTTCTTACCTTCATCAGAGGAGTCTGACATCCTGCTGCTGACTGTAGATCTGAAACACGTATTACATCCTGTCACGTATAAGCATGATTATCATTGTGTATGTTATTAACAGCTGCAGCTCCTTCAGGTTCAATCAGTGTGTTTTTAAATGTTGAGTCAGATCACAGTTCATATAATTAATATAATAAGACTGCAGATGTTCAAGACAGAATTACCACAGAGAAACTTTTAATGAAAACAGAAAAACCAAACAAACATGGCCGTCTGTTGTCAGAGACGCTCACATCTAAACTTTTCTACATTATTGCATTCTGCCTTCTGTTTGATGTTAAAATGATCACAATGACATTAACACAGAGGAACATTCATCATGTTCATGACGTCTCACCTGGAAGCGGTGCAGTCAGTGAGTTATCCGTCCAATCAGTGCGCTCCATGCTATAACCAACGGTAACCAGGTGAGAGTTTCAGGTTGAGACTCCATGAGCCTGAAGAAAGAAATGGGTGATTGAACAAGGTACATGCTTGTTGATGTTTGTGTCACATTCTGTCAGTTTCTAAAAATCAGCAATAAAAATATAATTAATCCAACAAGCTGACCGATGAAAGAGATTTAATCAGTTCACACAACAATCTATTATTATGTAAGGTCTGTCTATAACAAACACCATCAGCCAATCAATACACCCGAAGTGAACGTGTATCAGTCTGAACAGAATCAGATGGTGTCATTAATTCAAAACTGATATATTGATCAAAATAAACCAGTTTCTAATTAAACATTTCAAATAGTTTAGAGAGCAGAGAGAGCAAAACAAATGACACTATGTTGCTGTGGTGATGCGGCAAAGTTTACAAAGATTTATGTAATTATCCTCGTAATGCATGGAGCTATGAAACGCAGCTTTCTCTCAATATTTTATTGCAAACTTAAAAAAAATGTTAAATTCCCCCCAAAACATACAATTATTCATCCATTCCCAACAAAAAACACAATTATGAGCTTCTCATTGTCCAGCTCATCCATGTTTTCTCCTTGTGTGAGGGGGCTACATAACATCTGGTTATAAATTCCGTCAGGTAAGGTGTACTACATGTACTTATGTCACATACTTCTTAGAAATCTTTCTTTTCTGTCTTTTCAAGATAAGATAAATTCACATTATCATTAAAACAGACTTTGTTTTCTCAAGAAAAAAAATCAATTTGGTTACTGGAGAAAACAAATAATTACAGGCACAACTGTTTTTAGCTTCCTTACTTATTGTCACAATCTGTCCCAGAACTAAATTAAACTGTACACATTAACAAACGGTGACATTTCACATCAAACTTTTTGTTATTTTAAACACATTCAGTGGTGAAAACATTTGAATCTGCACTGATATAAAATATATGAAATAACTTAAAAATAACTTAATTCAATGTCTAATTTATTTAATGAAGTTTAATCAGTACCTGCCCTCGTCTCTCTGACGTAGCCCAATCATAGCACAGGCGCAACTCCGCTGTGATTGGCTGATGCTCCACACAGCGCTCTGATTGGCTGGCAGTGTCAAGCTAACTAGCTGCAGCGCTAACATCTCTAGTTTAAACCCGATTCATAAAAGCCGGGTTAACACCGGGTTAAGGGAGACTCATGGTAACTATGGTGACGCTGCTGACGGTGACGTGTCTCCACCGTTACTGCGGTTGTTAGCGTTAGCAGCCGGCTAGCTGCTAGCATGTTGTTAGCCTGTTAGCTGAGCAGACGTCAGACAGAGAAGGTGATTGGCTGGTTCAGGTGATTGACCCGGGTATTGAATAATCGATAATCGATCCGTTTGATTACCTGCAGCTGTTTGTTTGTTGTTGTTTACTTTCACGCAGATTAAAATCTTCTTCCGCCGCGCGCTGCTGTGCCGCTCTGTTTAGTTTCCGGTCTGACGCTTCTTCTGCTGCTCAATCTCCGGCAGGCGGGAGTTGTCACACAACAGCAGAGTCATGCTGCCGCTGAGAGGTCAGAGAGGGAACTGCATGTAGACGATAGATGAGTTCAAAGTTTATCTTCAGTTTGACGGTTTACACATTAAATCTATTGTTTTACATCGACAGTGACAGTCTGCATGCAGGGTGCCAAATCTAAACATCTTTAAATGTAACTGACATTGGTAAAATAGGTAAAATACAGATGATTTACTACTTATCCTGATATTTAATGATTCTTAAAATATCAGCAGGAAAATAATCACACAAAAACATAAAGTACTAGTCAAAAACTTTGGACACGCCTCCCAATTCAATGCTTTTTCTTCACGTGGAATTATGTAGTAAACAAAAAATTTTAGAAAGTTGGCACTGTTTGCCATGACGGCAGCTTTGCTCTCTCTGCAGGTTCGTGATGTCGTCACCTGGAATGATTGTCAGTTTACAGGTGTGATGTGTCAGAAGTTCATTATTGCAATTTCTGTCCTTCTTAATGAGTTTGAGAGCATCAGTTGGTGTAAACAGCTTGTCAACTACTGTAGAAATCCGTATTATGACAAGAATGTCTCAACTAAGTGAAAGTTCTTCTGGTCCGCCAGTTTGCAGGCCGTCTCGAAGCTCTTGTTTCTGTCTGGAGGAGCGAGGATGGATCTCGGAGGAGCCAAACCAGGGAGCCAGGGATTTTATACACTTCTCACCTAGATCTTCAAATTTTAGTTTTTAGGTTAAAAAAAACTCTTAAACCGTCACGTTCATTAAGAACAAGAGATTCAGGGATTTTGGACAGTTGATGCTGATTGAATTCAAATGTTCAGGGAGAGAACAGAGGGAAAATATATTTTACAGTCTCAACTGTCAGGATTTTAAGGAAAACAGTTGTTAAACTTGCAGGTGAAATGATTTCAGTCCCTGAACCCCGACAGGCTCCACAATCAGCTGTGATCAAACACACTGTGGTCTAAACTGGTGTCGCGCCACCTGCTGGTACAACAGACGTTCACAATAAAGCAAAGAGCCAGAAGTTTTCTGTTGAAGTGCTTTTTATTCACGAGATGTTTGTTGTTTTCAGATCTTGTTGAAAGCAGCGACATCCATCGACTGAACGAAGTCCTCAAAGGCCGTGATCTGTTCCTCCAGGAGGTCTGTGCCCACCTGACAGCCCAGGTGAGAAACACACGTTAAAATATGAACAGGTAGAAACAGGTCGGAAGCCTACAGGTAACAAAGTTAATGTGCTCACCTTGTCATCTTCGACCACGCAGCCGATCTGCAGCTTCTTGATGCCGTAACCCACCGGGACCAGTTTGGCTGCAGAGAGAAATCATTTGAACAACATCAGAACTAATCAATGAATATTAGTCAAATTCTAACTGAACACGTCAGTTTGGAAAACAAAGAACATTCTCTGCAGAGCTTTCAGATCAGAACGTTTCATCTCATGTTCAGCCGAAAGATGGTGAGTTAGATCATCATCCAGTCTGCAGAGACTCGTCTGTTCCCATCAATAGATCATTGAGCCAGGTACACTGCAGAAGCTTTGCCATGAATGGTTCTGCTGTCTGCTGCTGGTTCCACTGTTCTCATCCTGCTTTGTTCGACATCAGAAACCTCCAGCCTGACTGACTCAACTTTAACACAAATTATTCAACTTTACATTTTACTCATTAAACAATTAAACTTTATATTTTACTCATTAAACTTTGTATTTTACTCATGAAAGAATCATTAAACTTCATATTTTACTCATTAAACTCCATATTTTACTCATTAAACTTCATATTTTACTCTTTAAAAGGTGAAACGTTACCACAGACTTATGTTGGACCTGACAGTTCGAAAAATACAAACATGTAGTTTCTGAAACAAATTTACTCAGTTAAATATTCAAAATACTTCAGTGTATTGTATTTCTGTAATATTACTACAGCCTATCCATCAGAATACTGCGAACACACTCCTGGACATTGTACTGTATGTGGTAGCAGTGCTGTATGCAGTACTGAAGGTAGTACAGTATATGGTACTGTGGAGTATTCTTACACTGTCCCCAGACCAGCCCGTCCATCTGAATACTGCGAACACACTCCTCCAGCTTGGCCATGTCCGTCTCGTCGTCCCAGGGCTTGACGTCTAATAGGATTGAAGACTTGGCGATGAGGGCGGGCTCTGAGGAAGGGGGAGGAGTCAGTTACCACAGAAACCAGTCGGCACCACAAACAGGAACAACAAGGAGCAGAAGACTCTCTCAGGTAAACAAGGTGTCCATCAGGCAGTCAGCCGAAAGATGGTGATTGGTTAATCATCATGAAGAGTCGGCCAATCAGGGAACAGACATCTGTTCATCGGTTTTGTCGGTTGTACGAGATGTCAGGTCTTGTTTTTATCTACAAGTTGTGATCAGCTTCTAAAACTTGGCCATGAAATTTAACATTAATGAACAGTTTTTGTTCCAAAAGTTTGTTTTTACAGCAGTTTGAGGACTTTGTCATCGTGCAGCAGACCTGAGGTCAGCCTGAGACTCACCTTCACCTGGACCCTATTCATCAGGTCTGCAACAGATAGTGACTGCTTCAACAAAGTGGTTTAACTTGAGACTAGACCTGGTCTGTGAGCAGCAGGCCGGCGCCTTGGTGCCCAAACGCTGTTCGAAGGGTTTATTCGGTTAACGAGTCATGCAGGTGGTCTGTTACGTACTCTTGGCCTTCTTGGCGGCGTATTCTGCCAAACGCTGCTCCTTCAGCCTGGCTGCCTCTGCGTCATCCTGCAAGACGCAAATCAGGGAACACGTGAGCAAAAATCCAGCGGAAACGACAAAGTTTATTAACAACGTCACCGTGACCTCACCTCCTCATCAGACCCGAACAGGTCGATGTCTTCGTCCTCGTCCTCGTCCTTTGACGCAGAGCCAGAGGTGGTGTCGGCCACACCTGCGGGGCCGTACTGACCCAGAGGCTTCTTCACACCTGGAAGACTGATGACAGGAGGAGGCGGGGCTTACTTCACTGAACGAACACACACCAACACACACCAGCACACCAGCACACACCAGCACACACACCTGTTCTTCTGGTTCTGGTAGGACTTGATGTGGTTGAACCAGCGGAGGGCATGACACAGGTCAGCTGAGGGAGGGGACGAGATCGCCTCAAAGACCGCCACATCGGCCTGAGAGGGGACGTACCTGAGAACAGAAAACATGATGAAAACTCAGAGGCTTCATCGTATCGAGAAGTGATTTCTGTCTGCAGAGGACAAACTGTCCAGTTTTTCTGATCATCAGTCATTTCTTCTTCACTCCTTTTCACTGAAACATGTCATTAAACTTCAGCATGATCGACCAGTTTGTACAGGAGGTGATTAATCAGTGACATCTTAATGTTTTGATGGTCATGTGAGCGTCCAGCTGATGGACACTGAAGCAGACTGTTTGACCTGCAGTCCTGTCATGTCCACATTATATATCCATGTAGCTCCATCTCTAACATTAACAGGTCAGGACTGAGACCACAAACGTTAATTAACTCTGTATTTCAGACACTTTATGTTCTGTTTACAGACTAACATTATCATTGGTCGTATTTGGCTTTTAGCTGAAGGGTTTAATCGTATTAACATGAAAACTCCTCTGCAGACGTGCGACACGTAACAACATGGAGACCGTTAGCATTTTAGCACCATGTGGCTTAATGCTAGCTGCCAGTAGCATAAAACTACTTCCTCACATGAAGCGCAACTTAAAAAAACAACTTTTTAACCATCGGCTGTGATTTCTCACTTCTTTCAGACTGAACCGGACACATTTTAAGGCTTCGTGAAGGTTTACAGTTCACCTTTTAACTCTCTGCGCCGCTAGCAGCCTGTCGGCTAACTGTCGGCTAACCCTAACCTGCAGTTAGCTCAGCGTACAGCCAAGATGGCGGCGCCAGCGGCCGCTGCCATTGCCTCTCTGCAGCGGAGGACTCTACCGGAGGTTTCACCGCTTTCTACCGTGTCTGCGGGACTGACCCCTCTATGTAGCTGCGATCCGACAGGAACTCATTCAATACTGCGAGGCCGGAGGCTGATTTCAGGTCGCCGAAGCCCATGATGAAGGGGAGCCGCTGAGGAGGAGGAGGATGAAGACGCCGCCGGAGGAGTAAGAAGAAGGAGGGAGGAGGCGGGAAGAGACGGTTTTATACCCGGAGACAGACCCCTCCTCACTGGACACCGCTCCTCCTCCTCACTGCTGCCTTGGAGGAGATGATGAAGATGACGAAGCGTCAGCTGTCAAAGGAGCGTTTAAGAACAAAGTTCAGATTAGATTCAAGAAGAAAAGGCAGAAAACGGAGATTCAGACATTAAAACCTTTCATGACATTAAAATAATGAAGAAAAACAGGAAGCTGCTGTTTATTTAGCTCCGTTTGGATTTTATTTCAATCTTTGGTCACAAAGTGAAAACTGAACACATTTAACTTCACATTATTTCAGTTCAGTATTCAAGGTTTTCTTTACAGTTATTTAGTTTGACTGTCTGGTTTTCTGCTTCATATGAAAAGTCCACACACAAGTATCATCATCATCATCATCATCATCGTCATCGTCATGCAACAATACAGAACAGAAACAGACTGAGACGACTGTCACAAATCCAGGACTTTGCTCGTTACTCATCAAACTGTGGATGTTGATGCACATGAAGTGTTTTACTCAGAGAAACAGACTGTTTCCTGATCTGTGTGAACACTGATCTGTGGTCAGTCTGCAGAAAACAAACACATGAAGTTTTATTTGAAGAAAGAAGGAAGCATCATGAAAATGCTGTTTTTCTTCTTCTGTGTTGAAAAACTGCCTCCAGACACTCAACCTGCCTCGAATACAAAAATGTAGTCAGACCTGTCACACAGTCACATGACCTGCTGTGGGTGGATGCTGCTCTCCTATTTGCTGACAGTGAGAATGAACCTGAACACACCTGACGGCTGTTAGACAGATGAGTTTCAGTCACAGGTAGAGCTGAGATCAGTCTGAAGGTTTTATTAAAACTGGTCTAGAAGAAGGGGGCTCATCTACAGGACAGAAGAAGAGCGATGGGCCAAGCTAGCAGCTCCACCTCTCCTCAGGTAAGACACATTTTAACTCACCTGACAGGCCGGTGTCGTCCATGTTTGAGTCGATTTGACTGAATCGGTGTGTTTTACCTGTAACAGCTGTGTCGTTGTGTCCTTGAGCTCAGTTTGAATCATTGTTTGCATGTCATGAACAGCTACAGGGTCAGGGTCAGGGTTACTTCCTGTCATTTCATCCCTCCGTAAAGCTGCTGGCTGTTTGTTGGGAATCTGATGTGTCAGTTCATGTTCACCTGTGTTTGTGTGTTCAGGTGATCCTGATGGGTCTGGACTCAGCTGGAAAGTCGACTCTGCTGGCGAGACTGCTGACAGGACAGGTGAGACTCCTCTGACCAGGTGCGCACACTATGTTGGATGTAAAAGAGTGGATTTCAGTGTCTGTCCAGGTGTGACTGTGATTAAATGTGAACTTCAAGGTGATGGAAACGTCACCGACCATCGGATTCAACGTAGGAACTTTGGACCTGGACAAGAAGACGTCTCTGACAGTTTGGGACGTCGGTGGACAAAAGAGCATGAGACCCAACTGGAGGTAAATATAAAGCACACACCAAACAAACAGACGGAAATCATCTTCTTGGTTAAATAAATCCTCTTCTGCAGGTATTACCTGGACGACTGTAAAGCGGTGGTTTTTGTGGTGGACAGCAGTGACTCAACCAGGATGCCAGAGGCCCAGAAGGCCCTGAAGAAGGTCCTGGGTGATGAGAAGTTACGAGGAATTCCTCTGATGGTTCTGGCCAACAAGAAGGACATGCCAAACTCCATGACTATACGAGAGGTATGAAACCCAGCCTCCACGACCCCGCAGAGCCAGGCCTCTTTAACCGCTCATGAAACCATGCAAAGACAGAGGTTTGCCAGAACTAAACATGTTTTTCCACTTTCTCACTATAAGAGGAAACAAACCCCAAGTTCAGTTTAGAACAAACCAGTCTAAGTTGGTCCAGATAAACCACAAATTAAAATGTAAAATAAGTCTACTGCAGTCAGAGAAAGTCGTCATTAAAGGAGGAAACAGTTTCCTAGTTACACTGTAAATACTTTCACTGTAAAATAACAGTAAAATACTGGCAGTATCCAGTATTTTACTGTTATTTTACAAAGCACCTGCTGTAATTTATTTTCACAGTATAGTTCTGTATTTTGAATTCCAGTACATTAACACAGGATAACAGTGGGTGTGTGGTAGTTTTACTGCACATTTACTGTTATTTATTTTAACAGTATACTACTGTATTTTGGCCAGTACCGGTCCGTGGATCATCAGTTGGTGCCGGGCCGCACAAGAAATAATTAATTATTTCTGTTTTATTTATTATGAGTCGAACGATCTTTTATTTTGAAAAATGTTTTATTTTGAAAAACGACCGGATTCTCTCGGTTACATCTCGGCTCAAATTTAACCCACAAGCTAAAGAGGAGAAGAAGAAGAAGAAGAAGAAGAAGAAGAGCGACGACTTCCAAGAAAAAGAAGCTTTTAACAGACAAAACCAGGAGTCCTGCTGGAGATCTGGATCTGTCGACAGGTGACCCCCCCACACCGAGCCCGCTCTGCATCATATGACCGGCTGAAACCTGCTCCACCTGAAGACCAAGACCCTGCATTAAAAGACAATAAGCTGCCGATGAAGTTGGATTCACGTTCATTATTATATTTACAATGTAAACAATCTGTGTCTTCATGCTATTGAATTAAATAACATGAAGAGCAGTGAAACATTGAATTAAATAGCATGAATATCAGTGAAACATTGAATTAAATAGCATGAATATCAGTGAAACATTGAATTAAATAGCATGAAGAGCAGTGAAACATTGAATTAAATAACATGAATATCAGTGTAACATTGAATTAAATAACATGAATATCAGTGTAACATTGAATTAAATAGCATGAAGAGCAGTATCTATCTCCACCGCTTGACAGAAAATACTGTTAAATTACAGTTTGTTATTCTGAACCAAGCATTAACTGTTCATTTACATGTGGGTGCATGCTGTGGATGAATATTTAACAGTGTTTTACAATTATTACTGAAAACAGAGAGATTCTGTTTTAATTTCACCGTAAATTTACAGAAATTCGTTACCGTGTAGGGAACAAGGAGAAATGAAGCTTCTTGCTAGAGAACATGGCAAGAGGAAGCTTCCTCTTTCAGGAGCAACACACTTACACCTGAACAACCACTAGATGGAACTGTTTCCTCCTCTTCTCACCATCATCCTCCCCCATCTCTCTCTCCATCCTCTTCCTCCTCCCTGCCCACCACAGATCTCCAACCAGCTGGATCTGCCCAGTTACACCGACCGGCTGTGGGAGATTCAAGCTTGCAGCGCTCTGAAGGGACTTGGCCTTCAACAGGCCTTCATGTCTGTCAACAAACTCATCAAGAAGAGCTGAGAGGACGAGGAAGAGGACGAGGAAGGGGGGAAAACTAAAAGTTTCAACCTTCATTATTTATACTGAATGAAACTCTTAAGATGTAATAATACTTAACGATGATTCATTGTGCTGCTTTAAGAAGGTTTAAAGAATAATTTCTGGGATTTTGCCGACAAGTAAAAGCACAAGTACTCAATAAATATCAGGTTTTGATGAATTCGTTTGTAGGTGCACAGATTAAAAGTTAAATTAGAGAATGAAAACATGAATCTGATGAATTTATGAAGTCATTTAAAGTGTTTTATTTATTGCATCATATTGTTTTTACTTCTCATCAATGAAAAATGATTAAAATCACTTTCTGCTGCTGGACTGAAACAAACAGGAAGACGACGTGTCCTCTGGAAGAAAGAAACTGTCCCTGTTCAGGTGAACTCAGGTGCTTCCACTCAGACTCTCCTGGTTCAAAGGTTGTGAGAACCACCCAGATTTGATGACGGCTACATTTCTATTAATGTCCAATCAGTGCATCATATGTCCGTCATGTGACTTCACGTCTATCTGGATCTCAGTTTCTGGGGAGTCCTGATCCTCCACAGACCTCTCCATCAGCTTGGATCAGTTATGTTGATTGGTGGCCAACTGATTGGTTAACATTATTAACGAACATCGTTGTCTCTACATCTTCTTCCTCGTCACGTCGTCGTCTGGTCTGACCGCGTGCATTCTCCTGAGAGAGAACCAGGACTGGGCCAACAGCAGAGCTGGGACCAGGACCCAGACCCCATTAAAGAAGACAAGGTAGACCCACAGGTAGAGCCAGCTGGACGTGTTCAGGTTGGGACTGCCAACCAGCCAATCAGGACAGAAGGTCATCCAGCCACCGCAGAGCTCGCACACGCTCAGAGCGATCTGCAGGAAGTGCCTGTGAAGATGCAAAACCTACGTTCAGAACTGCACGTACCTGTTGTAGTATTACTCACACTGTCCGTCAGTACTGCTAGTATGAGCAGCAGAATGAGTAGAGTCCAGTCTGTAGTACTTTTTGTTGTACCTGTAGTACTTGTCCTTCAGTACTGC
This sequence comes from Chelmon rostratus, assembly GCF_017976325.1. Classification (NCBI taxonomy): domain Eukaryota; kingdom Metazoa; phylum Chordata; class Actinopteri; order Chaetodontiformes; family Chaetodontidae; genus Chelmon; species Chelmon rostratus. The sequence goes on along the minus strand of NC_055681.1, from coordinate 78,821 downwards.
ATGTATGAGCAGCAGGGCGAGGACAGAGTCGAGCACGACTGTCAGAATTTCTATCGAGACGATCGTCGGATCAGAAATCAACCAGCGACCGTCAGCTTTACCGTACTCCTTCCCTACAGACAGGTCAGGACAGACTCAGTTAAACTCCCGTACCTCAGACAAATACCTGCCTTTATAAAGTTATTTAAATCAAAGTGCATAAGTTCTGGCTGAAAGTGAAATGTATGACGTATTAAAAACGCACCTGCCAAGAATAAAGTAAAGTAAATCAGAAAGTATGATGTGTTTCTCTCTTATGTAGCCGAGGACAAGAATAAAGTACCTGAAGAATCCTGCAGAAAAAAGTTAAACTTACAGAGTTCAGCCAGCGGCCCGTCAGACGTCTCCACTGTCCCCACCAGAGACATGTAGACAAAAGGACCTTCCTGAGGACAGACAGACGACCAGAGAATAAACAACAAATAATTAACAGAGACATGTAGACAAACACCTTCCTGAGGACAGACAGACGAGAATAAAGAGAATAAACAACAAATAATAAATGAACAATAAAAGAGTCAGACATGAAACTGATTAAAAAAACAAAACAATGGAACAAAAACTGAGGAAACATTAAGACACGTGAACCTCGTCCTGATTGGTCATACCAATGTCAGGTGGACAATGACATCATAGAAGAGCCACAGCAGGACCAACCTGTCCCCTGCAGAGCTCCCCCTGCCATACCTGCATGTCAGCAGGGCGGCTGCTAACACCTGGATGCTACATGCTAACAGAGACAAGACTGAGACCAGAGAGAGGCCGGGTGGCGCTGCAGAGTCCATCTGCTGTGAGAGACGGAGAAGAAGAAGAAGAAGATGGATGGATATGGTGTTGTGGAGGCAGGAGTGCTACATCCAGGACAGGTAGTTCTCTGTAGTAGTACTCTCCTCAGGCTGCCCAGTACTCTGGATGAAAAATCAACACCAAAGGCTCTGAACACGGAGGAACGAATCACATGACGCCCCACCCCCTTCATTAGTTATGTTGGTTCCAAGCCCCACCACCGAGTCCTCCCATTGGTTTCTGAGGAGAACACCCCACTCCCTGGCCCTGCCCCCTCCCACTGAGAGAGCAGAGGTCAAAGGTCAGAGTTGTTCCTTTACTTCATATTTGCATGTTCCATATAGAACAGTTTTACAGGGTTCAGTGAATATAACAGGTTGCAGTTTGTTCAAATACCAGTACTACTATGAGTCATACTACTACTACTACTACTAATAATAATAATAATGATAACAATGTGAGCGCGATGATAACAGTATATTTGCATTTCTAAAACATGTTTTAACTCATTCAAATTACTTTAGACTTACACAAGTACATAAACATTAGAATTAACATACTCAACAGTTTCGACCATTTATTGATAAAGTAATTATGATAAAACAATTACTTCTTTAATAACTCATCTGCTGTGAAAACATATTTCAATAAATGTTTTCAATAATGTGTTTTATTTCCAAACTGATGACAAAGATCTTCAGATTCAGCAGAAACCAACAGTATTAAAATAAAGTACCATTAAAGTAAATTAAAGTCCAGTTGAATGAGTTGAAGCAGCTGAACCACAGAAGCAGAGGCATTGTCAGTGTTCAGCCAGCAGGAGGCGACACTCCACACTGAGGGAATATATGTATCGAATAAAAACCAGTCTGAGCCTTCACACTGTGTAAACACTGACATCTTATCAGGTGTTTCTGCTTCTTAAACAGGTGTGTTCACGTTAAACAGTAGTTTTTAAAAGTCCAAAACTTGATTCACTTTCTTTAGAGCAGGACTTCAGGACTTCCTGGTCACACCAGAACCTGTCAGGGTGTTTAGTCAATATGTTTTATGAATAATAATAATAATAACAATAATAATAATAATAATAATGCATTTTGTTTATAAGCGCCTTTCGAAACACTCAAGGACACGATACAAAGATAAACAACAGTAAAAACAAGACACATTAAAAGCTCCGAGGATGTAAAACAAGAGAAAACAAACATAATGAATAACTGAAACATGATCAACAGGTTGGATTATTCAAACACAGCTGCTTTGATAATAATTAAAAAGAACTTCATTGGAGAAACTACAGACAACTTTCCACGAGGGCCATTTAGTATTTGTTCTGGAGCTTTTGTTCATGATCTTCATCAGCAGACTATCCCAGTTGTCATGGAAACATAATTGAAATCTTTCATGTTTGAGTTTTGCACAGTAAAAATAAAACATTAACATTTAACAAACATTTAGCTTTGCACTGCATTACATTTATCTGGTTATTTTTCAGATTTTATCCAAAACATGATGAGTTCATAAAGTGTAAATCACACAAGCAGGTCCACATAAATATCACGTACTATAATACTACACAGGATATGAAGTATTTCAAATCAGTTCCACTTTGAGCAGCTACAACAGATCATACTGCTTACATGCATCAATAATAATCCTAATAATACAGTCTGTATAACACCAGTCTGAAAACAGCCATTGTTTTTAACTTCAGTTCTTCCTTCCTTTGTGTAGAAGTATTGTGTCAGTTTGTGTTGCAGTATGAGTGTGTACGCTCCTCTGTGACTACAGGTAAATGTCACACACACACACACACACTAATTGTACTTATTGCGTTGTAGTCTGAGATCCAAACACAGTGTGAGCCAGCCTCCTTCCACCTCACATTAACATGCAGCAGATAATGTATCCGGATACAGAGAAGTTACAATGACAGCCAGGAAACCGAGACATGGTTAAACTGGATTTTATTGTTCAGGTGATTCTCACACACCTGGGATGTGGCAGTCTGACAGGTGACATAAGTCAAACAGGAAATGTTCTTTGGCAGCAGAATTTTTCAGTTGCATCAAAATAAAATAAACAGGAAAGAAAAACAGCAAGTTTAAACCTGAAACATCGATAAAACAGCTTGAAACAGTGTGTGTCATTGTTTAACTGCATATGATCATTTTTAACTCTGTCTGTCATCTCTATTACTCTTCAGCTCTGTGGATCAAACTGTTCGATCAGATGGTTCATCAGTTTATCATCACTGTTAGTTATTAGTCCTTCTGTTAATAAGCAGTTTAACTGACACTAGGCTGGTTACTATTCATTCATTTATATATCAACACATGGACAGAGAGACAGGGACAGGGACAGAGAGAGAGAGAGACAGACAGAGAGGGAGACACAGAGAGAGGCACAGAGAGAGACAGAGAGAGAGACAGAGAGAGACACAGAGAGAGACACAGACAGACAGAGAGAGACAGAGGCTGTAAGACCTAAACTGATTAACATATTGCTAATCAGTTATCAAATATTATAATTTCAATCAAAAACATTTCAAACGTCATTTTGATGAGAGACATTTTAACAGAAACGGCCACACGGAGAACAACAGGGGAACTTTAAATGGACCCTAAGAAAAGATGGACCCTCAGCAGAGAATTAAGGGAACCTTAGATGAGGAACCAAGTGGTATGTAAGAGGAACCTTTGGGGAAACACAGGGGGATCTTATTAAATCTTAAAGACACTTTGGAGGAACCTAAGGGGAACCTAGGCAAATGTGGACAAACCCTAATGGAACCTTAGTGGAACCTCAGAAGACCAATGTTAGAGGCTGTTGGGCGACCTTGAAAAAATGGCAGGGAGGGCTTAGAGGAACTAAAGGAGAATCTTAGAGCGATTTTAGAGGAACTTTGGAGAAACCTTAAGAAAACATCAGGAGAACCTAACTTTATGGGAACCCTGGAGGACCTTGGTAAATGTTCGGCCACCCTTTGAGGAACTGAAGGGGAATATTTGGGAAACAGTAATAGAACTTCAGAGGAAGCTCAAGGCCAGGATAGAATAATAGGGGGATCAGGTTCTGTGTGTAATGTTTTGTGGTTCCAGGGATCTGTTTAGCACCACTATTACTGAAGTCATTCCTGACTTCTGTGTGTTTGTGAGAACCTCGTCAGGATGATTGGCTGTTTTTGACTTTCAGTTGGGTTCCACTGATGTTCCATTAATATTTCTGATCTGCTGGTTATTAGTTATAATGTTTATATATCCGAGGAAACTAAAGGGATGTTTCGTGTGGAAATAATTGTTGTGCAGAACCAGTGATACATGTTTCTATTTGTTGGGCTTTCAGATCAGTTGAAGAATTGAACACTTAAATTCGTCAACTTCAAACAAAACTTTGATCTATAAATTAATTGTAGCAGAACAGAAAACCCATGGTTGTGTTTCTTTTGGAGATAAATAGATTTGCGGGTCACACGGTCAGATATCTGAACTCTGGAGGAGCAGCTCTAAACTGGGATCTCTGGGAAGCTAACCAGCTGCTGGCTGTAGATCAACCTGAAGATCTCACTGTTCCTTTAATATTCTGCTCAGATCTGTCTTGTCATTCATTCACATCTATAAATCTGAACATTAACAAATGTTTAGGATTCCTCCTCTTTCTCCTCCTCTGCACCTCCCTCCTCTTCTTTCTCCTCCTGTTTCTCCTCCTGACGCAGGGTGGTGGAGTGAGCGTACTCCTCACTGACTCCCTCTGAAACCAAAGACAGATCTGCATCCACACCTGCCGCCTCCTCACCTTCCCTCTCCTCCTCCTCACCTTCCCTCTCCTCCTCTGCCACCTCCACCTCCTCCTTTATCTCCTCCTTCTCAGCAGGAGCCAGCTGGGCATGCACCTCCGTGAAGGGGACGTCCTGCTCGGTGCCAGCCAGCGAGGAGAACTGAACGTCAGCCTCGGTAGTGACTGTGTCCCCGGTCTGAACGGAGGCTTCCGGGGGCTGAGAGGTGGAGCTGCTGCGAGGCTGAAACAAACAGTCAGAGGTCAGAGGTCAGAGGTCACAGCAGGTGGAATAATACAAACACTTAAGTAGAACCTGTTTGGAGATTAATAATCTATCTAACCTTGAGAAAACTTTTGGACGGTGTTAGAAGACCCTTTGTGAAGAGAGACTGAAACCTCGTGTCAAACCTTGGGGAATGTTAGAGGAAACTTTGGATAAACTTGAGGGGGACATTTGGGGAACCTCAGAGGGTGCCTTTGGAAACTATTAGAGGAATCTTGAGGGAACATCATGGGAATCATATAGGAATTTTAGAGAAAACTCAAGGGAACCTTGGGGGAACTTTACTGAAAGCTCAGGGCAACCTGAGACAAAACATTTGGGTCACCCAAATTGAAGTGTTTTGGGACCTCTAGTAGGGCTTTACGGGAACTTTAGTGGCAATATTAATGGAACCTTGCAGGTACTTGAGGAGAATGTTATGGAAACGTTTGATATACAGGGGAAGCCTAAAGAAACTTTAGGTGGTGGTAAACCCAGGGGATGCAATGTTAGAGAGAACATATGGGAACCTAGAGGGTACCTTTAGAAAATGTTCGGGGACATCGTTCAGATTTGTGGAGTATAAGTATGACAGAGATCCAGTACCTTCCTGATGCTGAATGTCAGAGGTGAAACCTTCAGGCTGGAGGTTTTCTGTTTGATCTTCTCTCGTTGCTCCTGAGAAACAATCTTTGTTCCGATCTTTGTCATCTTTTTCTCAATGTTCTGCCTGGAGAACGCCTTCTTCAGACTGTCAACCTGGAGAGAGTTAACCAGTTACACCTCTCTGTCAGACATTACATTTGTGTAACTATTCACCTGTTTGTGGCCCCTACCTTCTTCAGACTGGAGCGTTTCAGTTTCTCGGCTCTGGATTTCTCCATGTTCTCCAGATCGTGAGGCCACATCTCCTCGTCCTCTAGTTCTGCCTCCAGTCCAACGTCCTCATCGGATGATAGGTCAATGGTCTGGAGTCCACCATCCTGCGAATGGTTGCCTTCAACAACGGCCTGTACTGATTCATCACCTTCTTCCAAAATTTCATCACGAGGGAAAGGAGGAGGATCCTTCACAAACACACTGGAGGGGATCTCATTCTCCTCCTGATGGAGAGAAAGAGGTAAATATTAGGGTAATATTCAAGGAACCTCACCTTGAAAATGTGAAGGGGGTTTCAGTGGCAGGATATTTACAGGAATGTTCGGGGAACCTTTGGAGAACATTTGGAGATCGTTAGGGGAGTGACAACAAAATATTAAGGGGGTCTTGCATAAATTTTAGGGAAGCGGTCGAGGAACCTTATGATTGTGACATCATGGGCAGAATTAAGGTGAGGTCAGGGTTCTGTGCAGGTCAGTCTAGTTCCACCAGTTCCTTAACGTGTCGTTTTAGTTGAGAAGATGAAAACAAAATAACCACAAATAAAAAAACACTGAGTTAAAAACCATAATCATGAAAACAGTTTATTAAATTCACTGTAACATTAAAAGGAATGATCAACAAAGACATTCTGTGTTCAGCTGAACACCACTATCAGATGTAAGAAGTGACAGGAAGAAATACTTGGAAAGAAGTCACATGATCAGCACATGACCTGAGCTGTAGAAGTCACATGACCTGAGCTGTAGAAGTCACATGACTCCTTCCAGAGGGAATGGTGTTCCCAGCAGAAGTACAGTCACATACTTTTGTTTAGTGGTGTGCAGGACATGTTAACTGAAGTGCAGTAAAAGGATCATTTCAAACCCAAAGACTTTGTACAACAACACGAACAGGAAGACGGAGTCCAGGCGGGCCGAGCTGACGGTTTCCACAAAGAGTGAAAGGGTTAAAAAGCAGAGCCGACAGAGAACCGCACCCACTGAGGAATGCTGGGTATTTTAGGGAGGACAGGAATGTTTAGTGTTGGTGAGACAGAAAACACATGTGTACACACTGATACTGCTGTACTGATGAGCTAGTAAGAAAACATTTGGCAGAGATTTACTTTAATTTACTACAGTTTTACTGCACACTGACTTAGAGTTTGTGACAGAACAACTACCACTACTGCAGTATCAGTATCAGACAGTCAAACATCATGTGATGGTTGGCTCAGATACTTTAACACATCTCTCATGGTGTTAGCAGTACTGACTGTGACTGATGTGTATTTGTACTGTATCTGTGCTCACCTGTACTGGCTCTCATCATAGAGACTTATTGGACCTGGTCTTTAGTTACCTGTTGTTACTTGTCGTTACTTTTGGCTCTGTGTCGTTAGATCTGTAATTATGTGTCGTGGCATATAATGAATTTCTAATTTTTGTAGTTTCGTGTAGTTATCTTAGTTACCTGCTGTGTCCTGTAGTCACCTGTACCTGTTCAGTACAGACCTGATGACAGCTGATGGACCATTCACTGACTTCGTCATAGCAACAACCAGACCTCACTCTGACCTCCGTCTGTCTGTTTGTTCTACAGTTTTTCCACTTCACTTCCTGCAGCAGCTAATGACCAAATTTGGTCACAGACTGAAAATCACCAACAGTCAGAGACGGACTGGGTTTACGTAGAGTTTCTGTGCTGACCGCCGAAAGCGTTTCACAACACATCACACACACATTTACACACCAGTAGCAGTGTTACAGAGAACATGGTGATGAGAACTTTAATGATGGAGAACATTCGTGGTGGAGAATATGTCTCTGAAGACATCCAGGTTGTAAACTGTTCAAAGATTCAAAACTGTGGGTAGAAATACCCGCCTTTACTGACGGAGAACTACGTCTTCTGGAACTGGAACTGTCTGAGCACTTAAAGAACTTCACATCAGTGTGAAAGTTCGGACTGAACGTTGATCGTTGCCCTTCGAGGCAAAACAATCTCAACACGAGGTTGATTTTTTTCAACAGCAGTTTACCTGCCACGGCTTGGTTCGGCTCTGGAAGAGTCCACAGAGGACTTGGATGAATGGGGACTTTGACGTCTCAGCAGGAGACATCTCTCCGAGGGGTGTCCTGGTCCACATGTCATACTCAGCCTCTACCTGACCTCTGACCTTTGATACCCTCTCATGTGTTTTCATCAAACTGACCTGGAAGATGAGGACTTTGAAGTTGTTCCTGTTGATCAGGTGGGCATGGTTCGCTTCCAGCTTCTTCACCTGGACACCCTGACGCTCCATCTTATCACGAACCTGCAGAGACACAATCGGTGATTTAAACCAGGGTTGAACTCTACCTGACAGGTGAAATGTACCTGACAGATCAAACATACCTCCTTCATGGTCACGGACAGTTTACGGCTCTTGTCCAGCAGTTTGCTGACAGTGTTGGAGGTGTGACTGTGGCTTTTGGACAGTTTGGTCATATCAGCCTGGATCCCTCTGACCACGCCCTCCATCTCCACCTGATGCACCTGAAATACAACCAGCCGACAAGCAGGTGTCAGCCTGGATGCTGACTCACTCGACGGTTCAGTGAGAGGAAGCAGAGAAAGGCTCAACTTATGCAGGTGTTCACTACATTTAACCTCACCTGTGAGTGATGACTGTGAGTGTGAGTTCCTCTGCTTTAAGACATAACCTTCATCAAAAATCCTTCAATATTTCAATACACAGTATGTCTGCTAGTTTAACATCGTAGTATTTGCACAGACCAGCGTCTTTGTGGATGTGCTGAGGAGCTTTAATCGGGTTTTTAACATTTACAGGAACAGCTGAGCTGCAGAACCGGCTCCTAGCTGAGCTGAGTTTGGTCCAACAGAGATTTGTATCCTTATTTCTTCAATATCGTTCACTTCAAACAAGTGATTGAGCTTCATGTCCAGAGCGTCACTGATGATCTGAAGGCCTGAGGACTCAAACGTGGTTCATAAAGTTCAGAGAGATGATTGACAGTGTTTATGACACCTGTCAATAAGACTGTGTGCTGTTGTTACCTGTTGAGGTTTCGAGTTGTTCTTCTAACTTCTTTATTTCACAAATGACTCGGCCCAGTGTGAACACTTAGCTTTCATTATGAGCTCTTGAGAGCCCAGAATTGGGTTCTTCTGGTTGTCTGTTGATGTTTTTGAGGACAAATCTTTCACAATGTTGCCTCATTGTCGGTTGAGACAGGAGCCAGTTTGACAGAAAACCTGTTCATACATGTTATTAAAGATCACTCTGAGCTGGAAACTACAACCAGCACAACCACAGTAAGAGGAAGGAGCTCCCGAGTTTTGGTGTTCAGTCAAATGCTTTTGTTAAAGATGCAGCCAAACGTTGTGAAATTGTTTGCTTTCTTTAGCTTTTAAACTGTGTCTCTATCAGGAAATGGTTTCGGCTGAGGCGTCTCAATGTGACAAACAGCAGTCACACATCTGCGAGCAGCTTATTTAACCTGCAGCTATGAGCATTTTGGGTCATGTGATGTCTGATTATGGGATGAAAATAGATATTAGTACTCAAAACGTTCATAAAACAAAGAGAGAGAAACCCCCGGAGAAAGAGAGAGAGAGGATAAAGAGAGAGTGGAAAAGATGAAAGTGGAAACTGGACTTGTTGCATTGAACTGATTCTGAAACAGACAGGAAACGTTTGTAAGTCAGCAGCTGCAGTGAAATCATCAGGACAAACAAGTCGGTTCTGTTTCTGTCGTCTGAGGTCTCTGATGAAAGGAGTCAAAAACATCAGCAAACAGTCACAGTAACGCTGACATCGACAGCTTTTTGTGGATTTGTTGGGCTTCTTTTCTGGACCGTGCAGAAACTAACCCTAACCCCCCCCCCAACCCTCTGTGCTGAAGTTTTGTGAGCTGCTGCTTCGTGCAGTTGAAGCTTACGTTGGCTGTGACGACTGAACTGAATGTTGTCTTTAGTTTAGTTTGGTTTGGGAGGATTTTCTGGGACTGAACTTGTCTGTTCTGGTATCTGTACTGGCCTCCCGTGCTCAGACCTGATGTTGAGGTGTTGCCCCACCCTGGCTCACCTCCATTTTGTTCTGGTTTTCCTGCACAGCATCAAGCATGTTGACCAGCTTGTCCAGCAGAGTGAGGACCGTGATGGCGTTGACGGGACCCTGACTCATTGTCTCCGGGTCGAATCCGGCCAGGGGAGACGAGGGGGAGACCTGGTTCTCCTCCTGCTGGTCCTGCTGGTCCAGATAGTCCTGGTTCTGGGATGGGACCAGTAGGTCCTGGCTCTGGTGGGTCTCAGTAGTCACCATGACGGCTCCGGCCTCACACATCAACTCAAAGTCAAACCAAAAAGACAAAAAACAAAGTTTTCCTGCTGCAGAAAAACTCTGGAAACTCTCCTTCCCCCGCCCACTGTGTGTGTGTGTGTGTGTGTGTGTGTGTGTGTGTGTGTGCTATGCTCTGATTGGTTGGCTCAGAGGAAAACTTTCCAGCTATCTTCCCCACTGTGGAAACGTCCACACCTTTAACTCCTTCACTCCCAAACCAAAGCTTTCAACAAGTCCGTAAACACTGAGAAGAGTTTCTGTGTTTCTGCTTTACATTTATTACAATTATTATTATAATAATTATCATCTGCTTTACATTTATTATAGCAATAATTATAATCTGCTTTACATTTATTATAATAATTATTATAATCGCTGTCAGACTAAAGGAAATCACAGAAATGTCAAAATAAAAGTCACATTTAAGAAATAAAAATATTCAGTAAATGGAAATATAATTAAAAATGTTTATCAATAGAAAATCAGATGTAAGACAAAGAAGTAAATTACAAAAAATAAAAGGTAAAATCAAAGAGAACAAATAGCAGAATACATTTGGGGAACTAAAATTTGATTTGATGAGCCATAAATTAAATCAATCATTTCAACATCATAAGGTAAAATAAACCAATAACATATAAATGTTACTATAATATATGACAGAGAGAGAAAGGGTTAACTCTGTCTCTGTGTCTCCACCTCACCCAGAAGTGAGAGGCCTGTTACCATGACGATGGCACAGGAGGGGCCTGTTACCATGTCGACTGTGTTTGTGTGTGTGTGTGGGGAGAGAGAGAGAGAGACTGCTCTCTTTGTGTGAATGTCTCTCACCCTCTGTCCATGGAAAACTGGGTTGCCCCCCCCCCCCCCACACACACACAAAACAACAACAACCAGGCTGGTCTGACTCCATCTGAATTTGAACTTATTCTCTCTATAATGAAACATTGAAAGTATTAGAAGTGAAAACCCTTCACTGACTGATTGCTGGTTGGTGGTTTTCCTTCCTTCCTTCCTTCCTTTCCTTCAGTCCTGTTTCCTTAAGTTAACGGTCGATCTTAGCTGGCTGAAGTTTGAGGATCCAGAACCTTTAAGGGTTCTCAACTAAAATTGGTATGAAGTATAAAAAGGATTCATGAAACAATAGAGGAGCTAAAGGGAACCTAAGGGTAATCGTAAAGGAACCTTTTGGGGGTCTTAGTGGAACTACAAAGGAATCTCAGGGTAATCGTGGGAGGATGCTGGGAGCACCCCAGAGGAACTATAAGATAATGTTAGTGGAACCTTACGGGAGTGCAGGATGAACCTTAGCGTACCTTTTAGCGGCTGATAGAATAAAGAACTTTAGGGGAACCTGAAGATTATCTTTGGAGAATGCTAGAAGGGGAATTTTAGAGGACCTATAGGAGAAACTTAGGGGGGTGCATGGCTTTAGATCTAAAGAGTAATGTGATGGCAAACACTGTCCCTGTAGAGGTGGGTCTCTCCTTCTCCTAGGACACCAAGACCTAGAGATGATGTTGAACTTCACCTCAGACTTAACGGACAGACCGTCTCCTCTTAGAATGCGACCTGAACGGCGAGACTCCGGTTTACTGAGGTAAGCAAAGTTCCTCATGTTTAGAATCCAACGCCCAGCCTTCAGAGCACGTTTTATGTCCTGTTCATCTCTATTCTCCTCCATCAGGCTTCAACAAAAGCTCCTGCGTAAGATGTTCAGGTCTCCTGATCCTTCTTCAGTTCCCAAACGGGATCTCAAGATAGCAATGACTGGTAGGTGCAACGTTTCTTTCATTCTGTCATAACATGTCTGTGTGTGATGGCGTCATAAAGAAACTATTTTCTGCAGTTCAGTTATGAGCATCAAAGGCTTCAATACATCAGGGTCTGGTGTCTGAGGACAAAGTCTTGGTTGACCTTCTGAGAATGTTGCTCCAAACAAATGTGTCGAACAAACCTCTCAGTGGATGTTCAACTCAAGATTAATAAATTCAAACAGGAGAGAGAAATGAAGTGAGCCGAGTGTGATCATATCAATATGTTTGAGGGTCAGCGGTTGGGCTGCACATTTGAGGAAAATGACTGGTGTGTGTTTTTCCAGACCGCAGCATCACAACAGGGCAGCTTTGAGCCTCGCCCAACACAGATAATATCCGCAGTGAGGTTATACCAATGGGAAGACGTTCTGGGTCGGCTGAAGCTGCCTCATTTTGGTTAATCAACACCGGTGGTGAATCTGGAATTTGGGAGATTGTTTTATGCTCGTTTACTTCAGAAACACTAATTGGTAGACTGTGTGAACAATGAAATATTCTCTGAGTTCTCGCCCAGTAGGTCTCAAATTGTTGACGACTGCTGTAATAAAGGAAGAAGAACAGTGTCTTTTCATGTTCATATTGTGTGCACGCTGTAAATAAGGGTTTAATCAGTCCACAGCACAGGTCTGTAATATTAATGACCTCATATAACACAGGGCAGTTCAATCCATAGTAATATGTCGTCATTTAGTTATTGATTATATATTGTATTAATAATCAGGATTTGCAAAGTAGCCACAGTACGCTGTAAAAAAAATGTTGGCGAGTAAAAGTACAACATTAACCTCCTGGGAGGAGGTCGAGGAATGGAGGTATACAGGTACCTAAAGTGACAAATGATAAAGAAACAAATATGAAAAAAATATTTCTAAAGGAAGCCTACTTGAGATAAAGTTGCCATAAAAGTCTGACGTATCGTGTAGGATATAACTGAAGCCTGTCTCAGGCTTTCCAAGGTTCAGGATGACTTCTTATTGGCTGTGAGCAGCGCTAAAGGGCAGCAGAAACAACCAGAGTCACTTACAGACACGTAAGGTTTCCATAAGTAAGAATAAGAACCGTACTAGACAAACAGCAGGTTTCAGTGTTCTCAGTGCACCTTTCCAAAGACCAGAAGAATCTGTGACAGAGTTTATAACATACTCAGGGCATAAAAATGGGACGATGTGAACCACAACCTGTTCAGGGGACCGTAATGGAACATCAAGAGAATCTTATTCCTCAGTGAATGTTGAGGTTCAGAATGCAGACATTTTTCTCCAGTGAGACCGTGTTCTAATAATAGAACCCAAACATAACAGAACCAGCCTCAGTGTTCTTCCAGAAACTGGATCATGTGAATCTGAGTTTTTGTTTTATAACACTACCTGTATTCATTAATGAACAGTTCTTTAAATGAGTGTGTGCAGCAGTGTTAGAACACAGGGAACCATTCTGCAGCAGGTCAGAGTGTAAGGAGGTGGAAACAGGAAGAGACACATCCTAGAATTCTTACCAACACAATGCACCCATTAGTTTGTCCTGTATCTATGTATGAGTGTGTGTGAGTGTGTGTGTGTGGGGGGGGGGGTTACTTCCTGTGACTGTGACTGAGGTGGGAACGTCAGGAATTCCCTCCATCAGCCAGTGAGAACGTGAGGAAAACAACGGACTCACAAATCACATTTTTCTAAAGACACATTTTCATGTGGTCATAATCTCTCTGTGATAACAGTACACAGGATGTGTATTTGTACTCGCATGTCCAAGCTGAACAATTAATCCTCTAAGGAATTTTGTTACATACAGTCAAAGGCCCCAGAGGAAAGATCTCAGTGTCTGACTCTGTGTGCTGGTGGATATGATTCTCCAAGCTGTATCTTGCTAAGAGTACATGTTATAGTAGGTGGTTAGTTCTTTTAAGTATTAAGGATAATGAACATTATTTTGTTTGAACGTCTGACCTGAGTTTGGCTTTGTGTCGTATTTTTATCCATTCTGTCCATGTGTTGTACTTGATTTAGTTTGAATGCCTTTGTGTCCATCTTCGTAACGTTTTTAAATGCTCTACAGAAACAGCCGCCAAGTGGCGACAGCGACTGTGAGTGCTGGAGGAGACGACCGCCGTAGAAGAAGAAGCAGCGGCTGTAGCGGAAGTGATCAGCTGACTGATTTGAAGTTAAAACCAACGCTAACAGTAATTCATCAGTATCATCATCAAACTGGAGACGTTTCATCTCTCCGGAGGGAAACAACATGGCGTTCATCACAGCCAACTGGAACCCGCTGGGAGAAGCTTTTTATCGGTCAGTGTGTCTCTAGTTAATCGGTGAGGCAGCTGCTAGCATACAGGGCTAACATCAGTCCTGCAGCTGTAAACAGGTTCAGTGTTAGCTGTTAGCTCACATCAGGTTAACCCACTGTGTGGATTGAAGTGTAAATTGAGCAAACACCACTCACTGCATGCCGTCTGTTAGCTTGGTTACCCTGCTGATCATGTGACACAGCTAGCGTTAGCTTCACGCTAGCTGTGGATGTAATTTCACAGTGTGTGTTCAGGTCTGAAGCCGAGCAGCTCGGAGTTAGACTCGACTTCTAGTGAAGGAAGAAGCGGTAAAGTTCTTCCTTATTGATGAAGAGGGTGACATAGAAATCCACTTTTACTGTATGGTGATGGTCATGATTAACAGTATGAGGAAACAGGTAAAAGTATCAAACCATTTCCTGATTGATGGCTTCTCTTTCCAGATCACTGAAACTGACCAAGAAACACGTGACACTGTTTTTTCTCATCAGTCAAAAGCACCTTAAATAAAGCTTTAGAGTGTGTGTGTGTGTGTGTGTGTGTGTGTGTGTGTGTGTGAGAGAGAGAGAGAGAGAGAGAGAGAGAGAGAGAGAGAGAGAGAGAGAGAGAGAGAGAGAGAGAGCTGCTGTGATGGTAGATGGAGGCAATCGTTCCTGTTGGTGCCAAACACTATTCTTCAGCAGGAACTTGATCATAGCTGATTTGACGTCTACAACATGGATGTATAAACCTAATTATGTTCTGCAGCTGCGGTGCAAACAGCATTTACAAACCTCAGATAATTTGTACTGATTGATTGTAGCGATTTGCTTTATTCTTGTATGAGAAAGAGAAGAACAGCCCACTGCGGATTGACATGACTCAAGTGTCTGTTCACGTGAAACCAGATCAATACAGGAGGGTGGACACTGCATGTAAAAGGCACAACCACGTTTTACTTTTCCAGACAGCTTCCTTTGCTGGTTTTGACCAGTTTACTTTAATGGAGAATGAACAAATGTGTTGAACTGTTAATGTTTAATACATTTGTCAGCCATGTGGCAAGCTACGGTGTACAGGTCTGTGTCAGTCTGGCTCATCTCAAACAAGCCTATTATATTCTCAGCAGGTATGTTACACACACAAGGTGATGTCAGGTGAGCTAATTTAGTGACAGGTTGAGCAGAAAAAGTTAACCAATCAGAATCGGGTTAATAAGTATTGCTAGTTTCATTGAGAAGCACATCAGCGTTAAAATGGCATTTTCTTAAATGGAGTCTGGTGGGGCAGAACAGAAATCCAGACTAAAATGACCGTTTATTGTGACGCAGTGTGTATTTATATCTGTGTTTCTGTGTGTCTCCAGTAAAACTGAGCTGTATGAGATGTGCTGGAACCTGAGAGATGGACTCAGAGACTGTTTGGTGGCTGCAGCTCCGTATGGAGGACCCATCGGTACACACACACACACACGCACTGACACAGTGTTAAGAGGTGCTATGAAATCTACACACTCTCACTCTGTGTCCCAAAACCAGACTACATGCACATTTTAAGCAAATTTACACTCGTGTGTTGTGTTCAGGCTAAAAGCTCGTTAAACATTCAAATACATGTTAATTGTGATGAAGATCGCGAACAGATAAAAAACAATTTCTGCCTGTTTCTCTGTGTGTCTGTCCGTCTCTCAGCTCTCCTCAGAGAACCTCAAAGACGTTCTCCCAGTTCTCGTCCTCAGCTAGAGATTTATTCTGCTGCCGGAGTCGCGATCACCAGCTTCCCGGTAGGTCATCTCATCACTGACCAATCAGCTTCTGTCCCCATCACCAGAACAAACTATTATAAGTGTTAGTTGCACATGTAGTAGCACATAGTATGTTAAAATACTGTGTGTAGTACACAGTGTAGTATGGCCCCGTCCTATGTTATGTTGTTCTAAGTATTTTTTTATTCCTGTAATTTGTAGTATTTTATATAGTATGTGCTGTATTTATTCTAGTACTCGTGTAGTATATTATATATTATCTTCTGGAATTGTTTTAGTTGTGATGTATTTGTAATGTGTACTTGTATAATAATGCTGGGTGGCGTGTACTGTCTCTCTCTCTCTCCACCTGTCTGTCTCTGTCAGTGGAAGAGTGGTCCAGTGGTCCACTTGGGTTGGACAGTCAGTGATGAGCTGTTGTGTATTCAAGAGGACGGATCAGTGCTGATCTACGATCTGTTCGGATCCTTCAAGAGACACTTCAGCATGGGGCAGGCCAGTCTCTTAACTAGTTCACTAACCAATACAGTCTGGTTTGTAAACTAGTCTGTAAACCAACTGACCACTATAGTCTTTATCAGATCAGTCTGTTAACTAGTCTGTTAACCAGTTAACTGACCACCACAGAATGGGTTAGAGCAGTCTGGACCTGACTCTCAGTCTTGTTCTTGTTTTTGAACAGGAAGTGGTCCAGAGTCAAGTGTTAGAAGCCAAAGTGTTCCACTCTCCTTATGGAACAGGCGTCGCCATAGTAACCGGCTCCTCTCGCTTCACCTTGGCAACCAACATCGATGATCTGAAGCTCCGGAGATTACCTGAAGTGCCAGGTAACACCTGGTTCTCCTCAGATTTTACTCTGTGGTTTATTTAAATCTGTCTGACCTGTCTGTCTGACCTGTCTGTCTCTTCTCAGGTCTGCAGGGGAGGCCGTCATGTTGGGTCGTCCTCACTCAGGACAGACAGACGAAAGTCCTGCTGTCCAACGGACCTGAGCTCTACATTCTGGACAACACGTCTTGTACTGCTGTGGTGAGACAGTGAGAGAGACAGAGAGGTCAGACAGGTGTCTAACAGTACCTTCCTGTCTGCAGTGTCCTGCAGGTTTCCTCTCACCTACACGTTTGATTGAATGATGATGAGAGGCTGCTGGGAGGGAGACGGTCTGGTGGTGATTGGTGGAGCAGTTTCTACTTGTGTTTGTCAGATTTGTCTCTTTTGTCCTCTGTGAAACTCTAAAATCTGAGCGACACGTTTTACTAAAAGCAAGACTTTGACCGGCGTTGCTCTTCATTGAGTACGCCTCCTTCGAGTTAGTGAGATTCTCGCACAGACTTTTAGACCTTTTGGCCGGTACTCCACCCCTGTCACATTCATCTTCCTCTTCTTCTTCCTGTTTTATTTGCTTCTCATCACTCAACATACAGCTCATTTTCTACATACTGCCACCTGCTGTCAAAGAAGGGAATGTCGTAAACACATCAGATAAGCAGTTAAAATAAAATGCGGGAGATTTACAGGAAAATATTTAGCTGGAGGACAGCGGGGGAGGACGGTAAACACAGAGGAATCCTGGGAAAAATGGGAAGTCTGATGGGTCAGCACAAGATTGCCTTTTTCCAAAATGTTTTTTTCTCTGTAGTGTCCTCCAGGTTTCAGTCCTCAGGCCGGCAGTATCGTCCACATGGCTGTGTCTTTTAGCTATAAATACTTAGCTCTCTTCACTGACACTGGACACCTTTGGACAGGCTCCTCCCACCTCCAGGTGAGCTGCTCCTCTGTCCAATCAGCTGTTTTATATAACCTGAGGGGCTGGGGGTCTGGTGTTGACAGATGATTCTGTGTCTGCAGGACAAACTGAGTGAAGTTGACACCAAAAAGTCAACACCTCCCAGACAGATGGTCTGGTATGTACACCTGTCCACCTGTCTGTCTACCTGTATCTTTACCCATTTACCTGTCTGTCTGTTTTTTCCCTGTGTACCTGTCTGTGTAACTTTGCCTCCATAGATCTGTCTGTCTTTCTGTTTACATGTTTGTCGACCTGTTTACCTGTCTGTCTGCTTAGTTTCTGTCTGTCTCTCTGCTTTTTGCTCATCTGTTTGCTGTTAACCTGTCTGTCCACGATGTCTGTATCCTGTCTGTCTCATGGTTTATTGGTGTTCCTCTTTCTTTTTAGCTGTCTCTCAGTCTGTTTACAGATCTCTCTGTACGCCTGATGGACAGACAGCCATTGACCTGTCCCACCTTCTTTACCTGTCCAGGTGTCGCAGACCAAAAAGTCAGCAGCCGTCTGTGGTGTTGATGTGGGATAGACTGCTCATGGTGGCTGGAGTCTGTAACGACACCATCCAGTATCCTTGGAACCAGTTCAGACTGGAGCCAAACCAGTTCAGACTGGTGCTCCTGAAGTAAATGTTATCAAGGTGCTTCTGGAACTTAAGTTTATTGTGGGGCTCATTAAGGATCCCGTGGGTTTGTTAAGGATCCTGTGGGTTTGTTAAGGATCCTGTGGGGCTCATTAAGGATCCTGTGGGGCTCATTAAGGATCCTGTGGGGCTCATTAAGGATCCCGTGGGTTTGTTAAGGATCCTGTGGGTTTGTTAAGGATCCTGTGGGGCTCATTAAGGATCCTGTGGGGCTCATTAAGGATCCTGTGGGGCTCATTAAGGATCCTGTGGGGCTCATAAAGGATCCTTGTTGGAGATTGTTGAGGTGCTCTTTGGCATCGTTGGTTAAACAAACTCTTCAGTCATTTCAGGTGACCTCTTTTGAGTTGTTCTCTACTCAGGTGATGTTTCACCCCTCTTTGACCTTTGACCCTTGACCCTTGGCCTCAGGTTCCCTATAGAGGATCAGTGTGTTTTGGTTGGAGAGCTGGATGGAATTCGGATTATCAGCTCAACCAGTCAGGAGCTGCTTCAGGAGGTTCCTCTTGTCTGTCAGGATATCTTCAAGATCGCTTCCATGGCTCCTGGAGCTCTGTTGCTGGAGGCCCACAGGGAGTACGAGGTAAGAACCTGTCTGTCAGCCTGCCTGTCCGTCCGGATACCTGTCTGAACCCGTCTGTCTGACTAAATGATAGTGTTCTCATAAAGGTCTCGGCTCATTTCTGTCCTTGTGTTGATGTAGAAGTCAAGTCAAAAGGCTGACGAGTACCTAAGGGAGATCAAAGAGCAAAGCATGCTGGGAGAAGCTGTCAGACAGTGTGTAGAGGCAGCAGGACATGAATATGACACGAACACCCAGAAATCCCTGCTGAGGGTAAGAACACCGAAGACACAGTTTATTCTGTGTCAGTGTACTGTGGTGTAATGTCGTGTTTCTTCCACCAGGCGGCGTCGTTCGGGAAGTGTTTTCTGACCGACTTCAGTCCGGATCCGTTTGTGTCAACCTGCAGAGAACTCAGAGTCCTGAACGCTGTCAGAGAGAGCAGCGTAGGCCTGCCACTGACACACACACAGTATCCTCACAGACAGGTGCACCATGGGTAATGTAGTGCGCGGTGATCTTTAGTCCAAGATCAGTTTTTAATCTTTAATGAGCAGTGACTGTGATATCGTGATGAAGCAGCCATCAGTGGAACCACAGTATTACTGTTACCATGGTGACGAGCTCCTTGACTTCTGACCTCAGATTCAAACAGATGACTCTGCAGGTGCTCATCGACAGGTGAGTGGGCTCATCAAAACTCTTCATATCTCTCTGTACCTGTCTGTCTCTCTCATCTGTCTGTCTCTTCTGCACCTGGCTGTCTCTCAGGTTGGTGTATCGACAGTTTTATCCCTTGGCGATAGAAATCTGTCGTTACCTGAAGATTCCAGATTATCAGGGAGTCAGCAGAGTCCTCAAACACTGGGCTTCATGCAAGGTCACCTGTTTGACTCACCTGTGCCACTTTACTGACTTTTCTCAGGTCAGATTTTCCGGCAGAACTCACTCGTTTGATGTGTGATGTGGTTATGGCTGTGTCCAGGTGCAGCAGAAGGACCTATCAGACGAGGCCATAGCTCGAGCCGTGTGTGTGAAGGTGGGAGACTCACCTGGTGTTTCTTACTCGCACATCGCAGCTAAAGCTTACGAGTGTGGACGCACTGAGCTCGCCATCAAGGTACCTTAATGTTGAGATGATGACACAATGCTGATTCAGGTGATGAACACATCAGGTGCATCTGTCAGACCAGCAGAACAGGCGAAATGAACGTGTTTATTGTCCGTCTGTCTGTCGGCTAGTTGCTGGATTTTGAGGCTCGCTCTGGAGAACAGGTTCCTCTGCTGTTGAAGATGAAGAGGAGTCAGTTGGCTCTCAGTAAAGCTGTGGAGAGTGGAGACACTGACCTGGGTGAGTCTGTTAGCTCCACCCACCACCTATCTGACAGTTTGATGATGTCACTGATGGCTTCTTGTGTTTTCAGTTTACACGGTGGTGACTTACCTGAAGAATGAGATGAACCGCGGAGATTTCTTTATGACGCTGAGGAACCAACCGGTCGCACTCAGCCTCTACAGACAGGTACTCTTCATCACCTTCTTCATGATAACCCTCCTCCTCCTCCTCCTCCTCAGTGTCTGCAGACAGGGACTCAGGGAGACAGACTGGAACACTAGTCAAACATGAAGGACTTGAAATCCTTTCAGAAATACAGAGAGATGGTGAAAAATGATGAAGAGGGAAACTGAAGAACTAAAAATGTTTCTGATAACTCGAAGCTGCAGCTCGTTCATTAACTGGATGTTTATGAGATGTCCAGTAAAGTAATCAGATAATCTAAGTAATCAGGTTTTAACATTTATTCTGATCACATGTCCGAGGTAAACGGGGTCATGGATTGAAGACCTGAACTGATATGGTCTCTCCTGGTTTCAGGCTAGGGTGATAAAACAGATCTGATTTATTCTTCATCAGTTTCCTCTTTTACTGTGACAAAACCTGGCAAACACTCTTAGTCATCTGTAGTTTGTTAGATAGACAGACAGACAGACAGACAGACTTTATTCATCCCAAGCTGGGAAGCTGCAGTGCAGCAGCATCACACACAGTGAAATAAGTGAAAAATTGAGAAATAAGACTATAAAGAACAAACTATACATGATAAAATATCAAAATAACAAGCAGTAAAAAAGTCATCTGCATATTTTAATATGTGGATTGTTAATCTGTGGATTGTTAGTCTGTAGTTTGGTGATCTGTGGATGAGTCGTCTGTATATTATTAACCTGTTTTGTTAGTTTAATCTGTGGTTTGTTAATCTCTGGTTTGTTAATCTGTGGATTGTTAATCTGTGGTTTGTTAATCTGTGGTTTGTTAATCTGAGGTTTGTTCATCTGTGGATTGTTAATCTGTAGTTGGTTAATCTGTGTATTAATTGATAATCTGTGTGCTGTCAGTTCTGTAAACTGCAGGAACAGGAAACGCTGAAGGATCTTTATAACCAGGATGACGATCACCAGGAACTCGCCAACTACTACGTTACTGCCAGTTACAGAGAAAAGGTAACAGAAACTCTTTCCTTCATGTAGAGGCCTTCAGCGGTCCAAACATTCGACTGAAAAAGCCTGAATGAACTGACTGGAACTGAACTGTACCCGTGTGTTTGAACGCCTGGACCGGGACCCACCCAGGGCCGAGAAATGACCCAGCCCCTCCCGGGAGATCTGACCGCAATTAACGAGTTAATGTTAATTTGCAGATTGTCAAAACCCAAATTTGTCTTATTTGTCATAATGCTGGCAGTCAGCTCACCTGTGATTGGCCGTGATGCAGAGTCCGTCCTCCTCATCAGGAACTGTGGTCGAACGCCTTCAGGTGTGATCGCTGATTGAAACCTCTTGTAGCTGAATAAGGATGACGTTAGCTGTTGGACCTGGTGAACTGTAACAACGATAACGTTAGCATTGCTGCTAAACGTGTTGAAGTGCAGTCCAGGACCGTCCCCCTTCACGTTTTGTCTCTTTGTTCTGGCTTCTTCTCACTGAAAGTGTTTGAAAACAAAAACGAACTGTAGCATCTCTGAGAAGAGAGATCTTCAGATGGAGCATCACTGCTAACGTTAGCGCTGCTGCTCTGCTAACACCTGTGCTCCTGAGACAAGTCTGTCGTGGTTCCTGAGGGTTTGTCACTGGATCCCCCCCCCCCACACACACACACTCACACACTCTCCACTGTGGTACTACTCATAATGTGAAACAGATCCAGGAGCAGAACCCAACCCTAACCCGATTGAATAAAACCTGGATCTGAACCTGTACATGTCCAGGTGTGAAAACTGATGATGTGGACTAAACAACTAGACCAAGACCAGCTGGAAAGGGGGGTCTCAGACTGGTTCCACAGACTGCTGGTTTGTTTGTGGTCTGACAGTTAAGTAGATCAACCTGAGGACTGACAGACAGGACGGACCAGCTGTCCATGGAGTGATTCTGGTTTCTGTCCCTCAGACCTTCATCTGACTGTCTCTCTGCCTGTCTGTCTCTGTCCAGAGCACATATGTCAAACTGATTCCACAAAGGGCCGCGTGGCTGCAGGTTTTCATTCCAACCAAGGAGGAGCACACCAGGCCAACCAATCAACATCAAGGGATCATTAGTTATCAGCTGAAGACTGAGATCAGCTGATTAGTTGATTCCAGCCTGATGTGCTCCTCCTTGGTTGGAATGAAAACCTGCAGCCACGCGGCCCTTTATGGAACCAGTTTGACATGCCTGGTCCAGAGGTTAGAGAGCCTGTCTGTCTCTCTCTTATCGTCTGACTGCCTGTCTGTCTCTGTCCAGAGGTGAGAGAGCCGTCTGTCTCTCTCTTACTGTCTGTCTGTCTCTCTCTCTCTGTCCAGAGGTTAGAGAGCCTGTCTGTCTCTCTCTTACTGTCTGTCTGTCTGTCTCTCTCTGTCCAGAGGTTAGAGAGCCTGTCTGTCTCTCTCTTATTGTCTGTCTCTCTGCCTGTCTGTCTCTCTCTGTCCAGAGGTTAGAGAGCCGTCTGTCTCTCTCTTACTGTCTGTCTGTCTCTGTCCAGAGGTTAGAGAGCCGTCTGTCTCTCTCTTATTGTCTGTCTCTCTGCCTGTCTGTCTCTGTCCAGAGGTTAGAGAGCCTGTCTGTCTCTCTCTTATTGTCTGTCTCTCTGCCTGTCTGTCTCTGTCCAGAGGTTAGAGAGCCTGTCTGTCTCTCTCTTACTGTCTGTCTGTCTGTCTCTCTCTGTCCAGAGGTTAGAGAGCCGTCTGTCTCTCTCTTACTGTCTGTCTCTGTCCAGAGGTTAGAGAGCCGTCTGTCTCTCTCTTATTGTCTGTCT
This sequence comes from Chelmon rostratus, assembly GCF_017976325.1. Classification (NCBI taxonomy): domain Eukaryota; kingdom Metazoa; phylum Chordata; class Actinopteri; order Chaetodontiformes; family Chaetodontidae; genus Chelmon; species Chelmon rostratus. The sequence continues at coordinate 55,627 of NC_055681.1, read as the reverse complement.
CTCTGCCTGTCTGTCTCTGTCCAGAGGTTAGAGAGCCGTCTGTCTCTCTCTTCTTGTCTGTCTCTCTGCCTGTCTGTCTCTGTCCAGAGGTTAGAGAGCCGTCTGTCTCTCTCTTACTGTCTCTCTGCCTGTCTGTCTCTGTCCAGAGGTTAGAGAGCCGTCTGTCTCTCTCTTATTGTCTGTCTCTCTGTCTGTCTGTCTCTGTCCAGAGGTTAGAGAGCCGTCTGTCTCTCTCTTATTGTCTGTCTCTCTGCCTGCCTGTCTCTGTCCAGAGGTTAGAGAGCCGTCTGTCTCTCTCTTATTGTCTGTCTCTCTGCCTGTCTGTCTCTGTCCAGAGGTTAGAGAGCCGTCTGTCTCTCTCTTACTGTCTGTCTGTCTGTCTCTGTCCAGAGGTTAGAGAGCCGTCTGTCTCTCTCTTATTGTCTGTCTCTCTGCCTGTCTGTCTCTGTCCAGAGGTTAGAGAGCCGTCTGTCTCTCCTGCAGAGTGCTGTTGATGAATACAACAAGGCCAAGAATGAGTTTGCTGCAAAGGTAAACGTCTCCGTCACACATTATTTTATATTAAAACGATCTAATATACGTTTAATATATTAAAATTAAGTGTCACAACAGTTTAAGACCTGCTTTATCATCAGATACCTTTCAGAAACAAACAACCCAGACCTCCACACTCGCCCATGGCTGCTGGTTGAAGTGTAGTTTTAACCTGTAAACAGACCAGCAGAGGCTGCTGTTTAGTCTGGGCCCTCATGGGAACATGGATCTGCTGAGTCCCTTAGTTCTGGGTCAGATTTAGTTCTTGGTCTGGCTGACAGAACTACAGGATTTATCTTGTAGAAAAAGAGTGTTCATGATGAACACCTACAGACTGCAGCCGGCATCAATAGGTAGTGGAAGAAAGATTTACTTAAATTCCTAAACTTTGACTGAAGTTAGTCTTGAATGTTAATGCTGCAGGTTTTATTCAGTGTCTTAATACACTGTCAAAGACTCTGAATGGACGCTCATCTGATGAAACTGTTTGTTGTGGATTCACACAGACAGTTAATGTTGATTCGGTGAAAATTAAACTGTTAATATGACCTCAGATATGCTTTTATATTGAAAGAACCATCTGTTCCTCTGCAGCAATGTGTCTGTGTTTCCATTAATCATCTACCTGATCACGTCACATCTGTCAGACAGGTAGTTAGCAGGTAGCTCTACAGTAGCAGATTTTAAATAACAGACACTTGGTCAGAATCTCCTCCATTAATCTGAAGTTTAATGTCAATTTTTTGTCTTCAGGCCACAGAGGACGAGATGCGGCTCCTTCGTTTCCAACGAAAACTGGATGATGAGAAAGGGGCGGGGCTACTGGGGCTGTCCCTTCAGGTGGGTAAAGGGGTGGGGCATGGGACCTGTAAGCTACTTTCACAGCAGACCCAGTGAGATGGACTGTATGAAGCGTATGTGGGAACTGTAGACCGGTAGGAGATCCACATCCACAGTGACTCAGAAGCAGCTGGTGAACATCAGAGAAAGTTTCTGCCTCTGGGCCCGCTCTGAGGGATGAAGAAGCTCCATCAGAGGTCGAGCACACTGATCAGCAGCTGCTCAGGAATCAGGAGGCGCTGAGGTCAACACAGCTGATCGGGTCCTAGCAGACCGTTAGCTCGTAGCTCCCACAGCTTAGAGGGACAGTTACTCGCTCTGACTCACTGACTCACTTTGACTGGCTCTGACTCACTGACTCACTTTGACTCATTCTGACTCACTTTGACTCATTCTGACTCGCTCTGACTCACTGTGACTCGCTCTGACTCACATTGACTCGCTCTGACTCACTGACTCGCTCTGACTCACTGACTCGCTCTGACTCACATTGACTCGCTCTGGCTCTCTGACTCACTCTGACTCGCTCTGACTCGCTCTGACTCACTCTGACTCACTCTGACTCGCTCTGACTCGCTCTGACTCACTTTGTTGTATTTAGTGTGTGTTTCTTTCGCGTTTAGCTTTGTTGTTGTTGTTCTTTGGATTTATTAATTCCCGGTACAGCTGTGCTCTGTGGTTAAAGTGATTCTGAGAGAGAACGAACATGGAGAACGTTCCCCTCAGAGACGGAAAGTAATGGTGGTAACGATCGTTAGAATAATATGTATGTGTACTTGTATTTGTGTATTTATGTGAAGCGTTTGGTAACTATGTTTTAAAAAAAGCTGATAAAGAAATAATCAGTGTTCCAGGTCACAGAGTGAATGAAAGAATTAACTAACCACCTTACAGGTGACACAAACACTAGGACCAGGATGTGATGTCACTTCCTGTGTGTCCTGTTTCCACAGGCGACGATGGAGGCTCTGCTGGCTTTAGGACTCCACAAACAAGCAGAACAACTTTACAGAGACTTCAGGGTTCCTGATAAAAGGTGAGACATCCAGGAGCTGATGTCACAGCTGTTGCTGCTGTGATTGGTTGGTCAAAAGGTTGTTTTCCAGCAGTCTTCAGAGACATTTACCTGGAATTCATCATTTTGGAAAAAATCAACACAATGGTTATGAAAGTCAGCTTATCATCCATGTTTGGATTCTGTCTCTTCGTCCTCTTCATCCTCACAGTTTCAGCTGGAAACTTCAACCTGAATTCAAACCTTCGAACTTTGAGCGTGTGAACTTCCTCGTATTTGTCGTTCAGCCGTTGTTTTTTGGAGCAGTTGAACCGTTTTGTTGCTCCGTTTTTCACTCTGTCATCGCTGTCACTGTTGGCCTCGACCGCTTTCATCACTTCATCCCCAGCCAACTTTATCGACAACACTTCAGCTGACACTTCACCTCCTTCCAGTCCTGTATGTTCCTCCACCTGTCTGTCTGCCTGTCTCTGCCTCACCTGGGTGTCTCTCTGCCTGTCCACCTGTGCAGGTATTGGTGGTTGAAACTTAAGTCTCTGGCAGAGAAGGAGGAGTGGGAGGAGTTAGAGAAGTTCTCAAAGAGCAAGAAGTCTCCTATTGGCTACCTGGTAAGAACAAGTCGTTTTAAATAAAGATTATACGTCATTGTTAACTTGGTTATTTTACATAAAGATATCTTAGCATTGTCTTTTCTTCAGGCTTTTGTTGAAGTTTGCATTAAGAGCAACAACAAGTACGAAGCGAAGAAGTACGTTTCTAAGGTAACGCCTGAGCAGAAGGTCAAAGCTCACCTTGCTGTCAGGTAAGTCTCAGAACACCTGAGTATCATCAGCCACGTGAGTCCTGACCTCTCCGGTAACTCCTTTCTTCCTGTGTTCGCAGTGATCTTGAGGGGGCAGCAGAGGCCGCAATCGAACGCAGAAATGAAGCGGAGATGGCGGCGGTTCTCGCCAGGTGCTCCACGTCCGACCGCTCGTTGATTGACAGATTGACTCGAGCCCGAGCTTCCGCTGCCAAAAAGTGATCCACCGTTCAGAGTGAATCAGCAGAGATGTCAGCTGCTCTGCTGCTAAAAAATGAGCCTCAGTTTACTTTCTGACACACAGAGCAGGCGTTACCATAGCAACTGCCTGGAGTCTTTTTTCTTCATGTGCTTCAGTATCAAAACTAACACAGTCGATGACATTGTATGAAGTTGTTAAATATTTTCTTCTTCTGTGTTTCTGTGTAAACTTGAATAAAACTCTTCCAGTCCTTCAGTAACCGTCTTCAGGTCTAGTCTAACCAGACTCTTTCAGATCCTCAGGACCTGGTCTTGAACCCTTCCAGCTGCTGCATCTTTGAAAAGTTTCATCCTCAATAGACTGACGTCTAAACTCCTCCCACGATCAGTGATTGTCCAATCAGAGCTCAGCAGTGTTGTCCACCTGTGGCGGTGATGCACGTGAAGCTTCGGTAAGAGATTCAATGAAGGACAAAATAAAAGACGAGGTGTGTCCGTGTCGCTCATTTCCTGACTTCACTAAAACCAAAGAAGTGAAGGCAGAAGAAATCATCTGAGCGCGCTCTCACGTTCATTTATTCACGTTCATCAGTTTCACAGCATCATTAATTAATTAATTTAATTAATCGGCTAATGTTGAACACATGAAGCGTCTTTGCTTTTAGATGCGTTTTAAATGTTTTAATCAGTAACTTAACTCGTTTTTTGTTACGAGTCGATTGTTTTTACTGAACTCTTTTGTCGTGTATTAACCTAATCACCATGACGTGGTGGGGGGCGGGGGGGTTTGGAAGTACTTCAGCTAAACCACAAACCCTCCAGAGTCGAGTACTCCAGACTGCAAGTTAGTGCAGGTACGTTTTGAATGTTTCCTTCAAACATGACGAAGGTACACGTTAACGTGGTTGTACTGCATATGGCTTCTGTTTAAGGTTTAAGTACACGATTACTTCACGTTGTTGTACATGTGTTATAAGCCTGTAAAGTATAAAATCCAGCAGTTTAAAGACGGACATGGCCTTTACGAACCCAGACTCCATTCAAACATCAGTGAATTTACAGCGCCTGAAGGTTCATGAAGTGTAGTAGACGTTGTACGAGTTAAGATAAGTTTTATCTGAGTAGTAGAAGTTAGGAAAGTGAAGTTATTTTCTAATTGATGGTGAATCTTCATACCGACGTTCGTCAACATTTACTTGATCGCGTGGCTGCTGTCCGTGAGAAAGCACTGTTTCTGTTCCTAAAATCTTTTCTAACGTGACCTTCTGCGATGTGTTTTGTGAGCCGAATATGGTAAAATGACATTAAAATTAATACAACGCGTGTAATTAGACTCCAGCAGGTCTGTGAGGTGTCGCGAGACATGGCAGACACAAAAAATGACGGATTGTTCAAGAAGTCCGGCGATAGAAAGGAGCTGAGTCAGCACTTAAGTGACACATTAACTAACCTGGTTTAGTTAATAAACACTGAACACCGTAATCTGTCAGTACTGCAGTGTCATCACATACCTGTTAAATAAGACATTAACAGTATTATATGCAGCAATAATTTTCGATACATGCAGTATTACTGTGTGGTTCTCCAAAGTACTGCTTGTTCTAGTTTGCAGTGTCATCATTTAGTCCGACAGTACTCTGTATAAGACATATCAGTATGTGTGCAGTACTCATGTTGTATGCATGCATTATTATGATGAGAAAATTATATATTGTGTTATGTGGTACCATAACATGCAGTAGTATAACATGTAACCGTGCTTCAACTCTTTCCAACAAAGTGTGGACTTAAAATGTGAATAAAAACATGATCATTAACAATCAAACTGAGTTTCCTGAAGTGTTCCTGAGTCCAGGTATTAATCTCTTCATCCAATCACGTGTTGACAGTGTTGACCCTCGCTCCATCCTCGCTGTGAACCACTGAGCCTTTCAATCATGATACTCTCACCTGTTACCAATCAACCTGTTTACCTGTGGAATGATCCAAACAGGTGATGATGTCATCTACAAAGGTGGAATCTGTGGTGAAGGCGAGCGCTCTGGTTGGTGAAGGGCCAGTATGGGAGGAGTCAGAGCAGACGCTGTTGTTTGTCGACATCGTTGGGCAAAAAATCCACCGCTGGAGTCCAGCGACCTGTCAGATCCAGTCTGTGGAAACAGGTCGACCAATCAGCACACAGGACACAGCGGACTTTATTCATGAACAGTGAGTTAGTGAATGAAAACTGCCTGTCTCTCACCTGTCTGTCTGTCCTCAGGTGACACAGTGGGCTTCGCAGTTCCTCGCAGGTCCGGTGGTTATGTTGCAGGTGTGGGTCGCAGCATTGTGGCTGTTGATTGGTTGACTCAGATGACGACATCATTGGTGGATGTCGACGAGGATAAACCGAACAACCGACTGAATGACGGGAAGGTCGATCCTGCTGGACGCCTGCTAACAGGTAAGTCTGGTCACCTGTTCACTCATCTGTTGAGCTGTCTGGTGTAGCGTTGCCACAGTAACAGTGTGTGCTGTCTCAGGTACGATGGGGAAGGAGGTGAGGCCTGCACAGGTTCAGAGACAACAGGGGTCTCTGTTCTCTGTGACCTCTGACCTTACTGTGACCAAACACCTGAACCAGGTAATGTTAACTTTCTGTAAATCTGTACCTGTCTGTCTGTTGGTCTGCACCTGTGTGTCTGTGTGTGACCTGTTTGTACCTGTCTCCCTCCCAGGTGGACATATCTAACGGTTTGGACTGGTCTTTGGATCAGAAGACATTTTTCTACATTGACAGTTTGTCTCTGACTGTTGATGCCTTTGACTACGACTCCAACATGGGACACATTGGTAACTGTGTACTTACAATGTACTGCATGTATTTATGTGTATTTATACTTCAGACTTATACTTCTGCACAGAGAGATACATATACACATGCATTAAAGGAATTGGTGTGTGTGTTGCCTAGGTAACCGTCGGGTGGTGTACCACATGGAGGAGGGGGAGGGGCTTCCAGACGGGATGACAGTTGACGTTGAAGGTCGTCTCTGGGTGGCCTGCTACAACGGAGGACGAGTCATCAACATCGACCCCGTTACTGGTTAGTTACACTGGTTATACTGGTCATACTGTTACAATGGAGGACGAGTCATCAACATCGACCCCGTTACTGGTTAGTTACACTGGTTATACTGGTCATACTGTTACAATGGAGGACTGGTCATCAACATCGACCCCGTTACTGGTTAGTTACACTGGTTATACTGGTCACACTGTTACAATGGAGGACTGGTCATCAACATCGACCCCGTTACTGGTTAGTTACACTGGTTATACTGGTCACACTGTTACAGTGGAGGACTGGTCATCAACATCGACCCCGTTACTGGTTAGTTACACTGGTTATACTGGTCATACTGTTACAATGGAGGACGGGTCATCAACGTCGACCCCGTTACTGGTTAGTTACACTGGTTATACTGGTCATACTGTTACAATGGAGGACGAGTCATCAACGTCGACCCCGTTACTGGTTAGTTACACTGGTTACACTGGTCATACTGTTACAATGGAGGACTGGTCATCAACATCGACCCCGTTACTGGTTAGTTACACTGGTTATACTGGTCATACTGTTACAATGGAGGACTGGTCATCAACATCGACCCCGTTACTGGTTAGTTACACTGGTTATACTGGTAATACTGTTACAATGGAGGACTGGTCATCAACGTCGACCCCGTTACTGGTTAGTTACACTGGTTATACTGGTCATACTGTTACAATGGAGGACTGGTCATCAACGTCGACCCCGTTACTGGTTAGTTACACTGGTTATACTGGTCATACTGTTACAATGGAGGACTGGTCATCAACGTCGACCCCGTTACTGGTTAGTTACACTGGTTATACTGGTCATACTGTTACAATGGAGGACGGGTCATCAACGTCGACCCCGTTACTGGTTAGTTACACTGGTTATACTGGTCACACTGTTACAATGGAGGACGGGTCATCAACGTCGACCCCGTTACTGGTTAGTTACACTGGTTATACTGGTCACACTGTTACAATGGAGGACGGGTCATCAACGTCGACCCCGTTACTGGTTAGTTACACTGGTTATACTGGTCACACTGTTACAATGGAGGACGGGTCATCAACGTCGACCCCGTTACTGGTTAGTTACACTGGTTATACTGGTCACACTGTTACAATGGAGGACTGGTCATCAACGTCGACCCCGTTACTGGTTAGTTACACTGGTTATGCTGGTCACACTGTTACAATGGAGGACTGGTCATCAACGTCGACCCCGTTACTGGTTAGTTACACTGGTTATACTGGTCACACTGTTACAATGGAGGACTGGTCATCAACGTCGACCCCGTTACTGGTTAGTTACACTGGTTATACTGGTCATCAGTGGCAGCTGGTGGTGAAATATGGTGGGTGGGCTATCAAATGCATAATACTGATAACATAGTTAACAGCTGCCAAAGCGACATCACCGATGATTCACACAGTTACATCAGTTACAGGTTCACTTTACTTTGTTAGTGCTGTACATCGTCTCTCTCTCACACACACACACACGACAAAACGTGTTCCAGCTGCACCGACTCCCCACAGATATCCTGCTGCAGCTGTTTTATTCCAGCTGTTTGGCGACATGTTGTGTCAAACACGCCTTCAGTACAACAGATAACCTCAGCAACAACAACGTGTCACAGTCCTTCAACACGTCTAAAAATAATTTGCTCATCTTTTGTGCTCTAACTTGGGAGGGCTGAGCCCTGTTAGCCCATTTATACCAGCCGTCCCTGCTGGTCATACTGTTTCAATGGGGGACGAGTCATCAACACAGACCCGTTAGCTAGAGACTTAATGACTCAGCGATTAATGGTTGTTTTAAACCAGGCATCTCAAACCGGTTCCATAAAGGGCCGTGTGGCTACAGGTTTTCATTCCAACCCCGGAGGAGCACACCAGGCTGGAATCAATCAATCAGCTGATCTCAGCCTTCAGCTGATAACTAAGTGATCCCTTGATGTTGATTGGTTGGCCTGATGTGCTCCTCCTGGGTTGGAATGAAAACCTGCAGCCACGCGGCCCTTTATGGAACCGGTTTGAGATGCCTGTTCTAAACTGATCACAATCAGAATCACAAAATTTTATTGATCCGTGGGAAATTCGGCCATGTGCAGCTGCTTTCATTGTAGAACAATTGACAAAGAAATACGAAATATCCCATAAATACCTGATGAAGATGAAGAGCACCTCCTCCTAGTAAAGGTTCTACTGGTTGATGAAGTGACGATGAAGATCAATAGCACCTGTTTAAACTAACTCACTGATCTCTCAGGTGTGCGGCTGCAGACGATCTTTCTGCCGGTGACAAAGACCACCTCATGTTGTTTTGGCGGTCCAGACTACTCTGACCTCTACGTGACCTCGGCCAGTCTGGGCCTCGACCAGTCAGAGAGGAGACAGCAGCCACTGGCGGGAGACACCTTCAGGGTCAGACTCACCTGTTTATTCACTGACTCACCTGCTGTCAGTGTCATATACCTCATGATACTAACTCTGTGTGTGTGTGTGTGTGTGTGTGTGTGTGCGTGTGCGTGTTTGTCTACAGGTGACAGGACTTGGGGTCAAAGGTCGTCCTTCAAACTCATTTGCTGGATGATCTTCAGGGTACTTGAACAGCCAATCACAGCACAGATCACCTGCAGGAAGTGATTAACATGTTGACTGATTGATCCAGCCGTTAGCTGTTGGCAATATTAATTTCTTATAAGTGTTAGCTTACAAAGTACTTAATTATGGTTGTATGTTGATTTCCAGAAAATATTTGTTGAAGTTTATAGCTGTAAATAAATGAGTAGACTGCCAGCCAATCAGAAACAAGGAATCTGTTACAGACATTCGACAGCCAATCAGAGTCAATAAATTCTTGCATATTCTTCCATGTGACTTTGTATGATGTGAAAATAAAAGGCTGAGAGACATCAGTCCAGGTACTTTAAAGACCCGCCTCTACAGATTATGGTTAATGTAGTTCAACAGTTCATGTGACACACTAATATTTTCAGGAATGACTGAACAGATGTTTTCCTTTTTTTAACAAAATCAAACATTAATCTTAAAATGTTGAAGAGAATGTTTCGTCCTTCTCGAGATCAGTTCATCTTCTGCTTACTTAACTACTAATAACATACATTTTAACTGCGGGTACCCAAACCTTATAATGCAACTGTACGAATACGATGCAAATATAGTCGCACTGTGAATGGAGGGGAGGGTAGCCCAACAGACTGCTGACAGGTGGAATTAATAACAATGGTGGCTCCTTTTCACTCGGATAAATCAAGTTTATGCAGCATCACTTTATATTTTATTTTGCAGAGAGGCTGCAAAACAAAGCCATAAAGATCATTTTATTTCACAATTTGGAAAACCGGACACAAAACTTGTCTTTTTCAAAACTTCAGAGATCTTCTTGCTTTCTAGCAGCAGTCAGGTGGAGAAGAGAAAACGGCTTGTCTTGTTTCAGCCTCTTGTGGCAAAAATGAGTATTACAACAACAAACACTTAATCCCGAGAAAAAGAGACTCACCTTTTCTTAAGTCATGAAGTCATAGCAATGAAAACAACTTAGATCAAACTTAGAAAATGGATCACCAGAAATTCTTTGTCACTTGCCTGTCAGGCCTCCTCTATGGAAATGATGGCCATAATGATGGGGATGGTTTTCCCTTCAGCTTTAGAGGACTTTCTTCTAAACCCAGTGTAGCTGTGGCATTGTATGTCTCAGTGATGTGAGACTGAGAGACAGCAGCGTCATGTAGACAGGATGCCTTTTATTTACACCAACAAGTGCAGAATCACCACAAGCAACCAACAAACACCAAACCGAGTACGAACAACGCTACACAGCTTTCTAGAAAATGTATGTACACGTACAAAACGTTGTGCTGTTTCACTTTTGTGTCCTGTTTTGACATGAGATGATGGTGTGAGGCCTGAAATGAAGGTGGCGTGGGGAGGGGGGGTTAGGTGGAGTGTTGCAGCACTGCTTGGACCAGACACATCAGTGACTCTCTTTGTTTGAGACCGGACGGGGACTGCAGAAACAGTTCAGGACAACGTTACAGCTCTGTTCAGGTCTGTCCACATCTTTCCATCTCTTGTCAAGTTTGTTCAGGTCTGCTCAGATTTTTCATTTCCAGTCATATCCATTTATTTTACAGGTGTTTCCAGGTCCCTTCAGGTGAGGAAAGCCATCCAGGTGTATCGTGACCAGATAGTCTAATAGTGTGGCTCTGCTGCGAGCAAACAGGCTTCCAGCAGAACTTCAGAAGAAATGCGTTGAAAGGACGGGTTGGGTACAGGAAGGTGACTGGGTGGAGCCAGAGTCACATATAACCACAGGTGGCAAATATTTTGGCTCTCAAGGCCATTTTGTGAATGACAAAGCTTCTTGCTAACACTGTTTTCTGTTCTGAACTTAATGAAATAACCCAGACCCTTCCAGCAGGTGCCAGACTGCTAGATGCCAGACGGATCTGCGGCTTGTAAATACAATAGAACACAATGTAGTGAAAGGAGTAGAACCCTGTACAAGATCCGGTTAAAGACGGATCGAAAGGAACCCAGAACCACCACAGACCTGCTGACCCAAAACCAGGACTTTTGGTCTGGTTTTTAATGGGGGCAGGCACTTTGAAGCCTGCAGACCTTTGACACAGGCATGTTTTCTTTCAGAACATTTATAAGAAAGTTTTGACATTGACCGTTTCCTTTAAGAAGTTTCCTGACTGATTGAACTAATGATCTGAACAACACTGCCTCATTGGGACGCTGCTCTCTGGCGCCACCAGTGGTAGAAAAACTCCACAGACTACATCTAACTGGCCCACAGTTTGTTGGTCTTGTGGTATTTTTGAAAAATGAGGCACAACTTCGGCACTAACATCAAGTTTATCCAAACACCGTCGTCATCTTTTCAAGCATCGCACAGATTCTCCTGCAGTCAGGACATTTTTCCATTCGGCTCAAGGAAATCATTAAAAAACATTTGTAGAGTTTCCAAAGATATGAAATTATCTTCCACGGCAGACGGCGTTGCCCACGCACTGTGGAGTTCTATATATTCAGATTTCTACCATTCAATGACAACTGGCCAACTCCATCTGCTGAGGAAGACAAAGCCATACGATCAGAAGCTCAGGAAAAGTGTTTCTGGTCTTCATTGTTCAGTCTCAGTCGAACCGGTCTGACACCACATGTGTCTGTTTGTACCAGATCAGAAACGAGGAATAAGGAACAGATGACCCCAAAGGTCAGAGGTCAGGTGGTGTCTGGGCATGTGGTCTGTTCACAAACTGACCAATAGAATAACATAAAAAACATGATGTCATCAGTTCACATCGATTCATAAGAAATGTTCAAAGTGCTAATTGGTCCCATTGATTAGACGTGGGTGTGGCCAGCTGAAGAAGACGTGTCATCATCCTCAAACACGCTGACTTATACTCTCTCTCTCTCTGATGTAATGTCTCTCTCTCTCTCTCTCTCTCTCTCTCTCTCTCAGTAGTGCTCCTCGGCGTGGGCGGGGTCACAGAAGAAACGAGAGCTGCGTTTGGCTGATCGGGCCGTGAAGGGGACGGTCTTCAGAGCTGAAGGTTAGAAAAACAAAAACCACCAATTGAACAACAGAAAGGAAACACCTGGTCAGTGTCCTGATCAGTGGTGTGGGTTTACCTGTGATAATAACATAACGTTGACCTGTGATGACGTGTTTACCTGTGATGATGTCCTCTATGGCGCCGTCCTTTCCTTCGTAAACATGGCGGCTGTCTTTTCCTTGTCGTCTTCTGAGCTCAGTGATCAGCTCCTGCTGCTGCCGCTTCCCTCTGTGGGATGGAGACTGGAGGGGAGGACGGGGAGAGTTCCACCATTAAAAATCACTTTGTGAATTACTTTTGTGTTCCACATGAGCTGTCATGTGACCTGTCATGTCCGTCACTCGTGTCACGGTTGATTCACATCGTGTGCTGTCTTTTCTGTAACGTGAGCTTCGAGCCCAACTGCAGACTAAAACCTCCACTGAGAAGTTATGCAGCTCAGTCAGAGAACATACAGATCCATCAATCGATGTTTAGATGCCCCTCCTCACCATGCTGATAGGTCTAAAATGAATCATGACTCAGCAGCACCTGTTCCACCTGTGTGACAGGTTAGGAGTCATTGTCTCACCTTGGTCTCCTCCTCCTGTTGCTCCTCCTGCTCCAGTTTCTCAAGTAACATCTGTTCTTGACGCCTCCTCTGCTCGTTCTCCTCCTCCGCAAGCTGAACACGTGAAACACGCAGACATTAAATGTGTTGTTTTAGGCCCCACCTGAAGATAAACTCTGGAGTCTCGCTGTGGGAGGAGCTTCAGATTAATAGGCCACACCCCCGGACGAGGAGGCAGAACCTGAGGTGCGTCATGTTTACTCACCCTGTATGCCTTGATGAAACGAACAAAGATGGGGAAGAAGACGGATGGCGGCATTGTCTTGGAGCTCTCTCCGAAAAACTTGACCACGTCTTCAAATGCATCCTAGAGTGAGTGCAAACCACATTTACCTGAGCTGTCACAGTGTCGTTAAGACTTTGTTGGTTCAATTAATGAGTTGATAGCAGGATTACAAACCAGAAACAATTCACACTGTAATATTTCACATGTTTGTGACGTGACTGAAAAGGTTTTGACATTTACTGAAATTACGTTACTGATCGAACTCTTCCTGCTGCACTGGGATTGGACAACTATAACAATGATGTCATCAGCATCAGGTGTGTGTTTGTGGTCTCACCTGAGCAATGCGTGCATCCTCCTGCAGCTTGCCGAGTCTTGATTCGTTCCTGCTGATGAAGTCTTTGAGCGTGCTGTTGTGCTGAACACTAAACTCTCTCCAGGTGAGCTCCATGCCACGTTGCAGCTCCTTCACATCACACAGCACATTCTCCAGACTCACTGCAAACAGGTAAGGACACACAAGTGAGCGTCACAGAGTCTGTTGTGTGCACCGGAGTCAAACCGGGTGACAGACTTACCTGCGGCAGCCTTGTCAACGTAGTGAAGCTCGTTGTAAAACAGAGACACTGCAGGATATTTTTCTCTCACCACGTTGGCGATGTAATGAAGCAACGTCTGCGTCCTGTCTGTCGATTTTGTCTCCAGCAGCTGAACACAAACACACACTCTATAACAAAGCTGCTGGTACAAACCTCATGTCATTTTCATACCCTCCTATATTTTCCAGATGGCCAATCAGGGGAGTTCATTCTGCCAACTTCAAGGTTCAAGGTTGATGGACAGACTTCAGTTCAATTAAAAATTAAAGCAACTTAAAGGAAGAACTTTTTTGGAAGGAACTACAGTCAACGCACTTATTGAATATTATTAAACATTGCATGCAGCTGTAAGTATACTTCATCAGAGCTGATGCTGTCAGTACACTTCATCAGAGCCGATGCTGTAAGTATACTTCATCAGAGCCGATGCTGTAAGTATACTTCATCAGAGCCAATGCTGTCAGTACACTTCATCAGAGCTGATGCTGTCAGTACACTTCATCAAAACCGATGCTGTCAGTACACTTCATCAGAGCCGATGCTGTAAGTACACTTCATCAGAACCGATGCTGTCAGTACACTTCATCAGAGCCGATGCTGTAAGTACACTTCATCAGAGCCGATGCTGTAAGTACACTTCATCAGAGCCGATGCTGTCAGTACACTTCATCAGAACCGATGCTGTCAGTACACTTCATCAGAGCCGATGCTGTCAGTACACTTCATCAGAGCTGATGCTGTCAGTAGCTGCCTTTCCTTTACAGTTGTTCGCAAAATAAAAGCCATATTTCTGAAATTTCGGCAAAGTTCAAATGCGACTTTCAGGTGTTTCCATTGAACGGTGTTTTGTGAACCAGCCGAAATTCTCGGAAATTCTCGGACTCGCGAGATTTCAGATTTTTTAGCATACCACATTTACAGGAGAGTGTTCCCACCTCTGATACCCATCACACCCTGCTGATTCTAAGACTGCTGGGTTTGATACTCAAATTAAATTCAAACTTCAATCAAAATGAATGAGCTGCCACCTTTGAACAGTGTGTGTGTGTGTGTGTGTGTGCGCGTGTGTGTGTGTGTGTTACCAGGTCTAAACTCTGCAGTTTGAATCCATACACCGCTCCTCGCTTACTGCTGTTCATGTAGTTCCCCAGAGCCAAGATGATCTGCAACAACATTAACACACACAAACAGGTACTATTTACTATTTCACTGACACGCTTTCACTCAATCTTATTTATACTGATGTGTTTATATGTACAGGTTATCTGCACATACTTCATAGTATATGTACATATTATGTATATAAACACTGACTAACCTCGAGTATCTTCTTGAGCTTCTGAGACGATTTTATGGAAACTGAAGCGGCGATCATGGCGTGGAGTTGCTAAGAGGAAAGAACATAGTGAGACAGGACACGTCTATCTGTCTGTCTGCATAACTGCCTGTCAACACACGTTTCTTTCTACCTGTCTACCTGTCTGTCTTACCGGGGTTAACATCTGGACGTTGTCGGTGAAGTTGCCCATGAAGGTCATGATGGACATGCGCTGACTGAGTCTTTCGATGCGACTGAACTGCATCATGAACCGGTCTTCATCGCTCAGAGCTTCCAGAGGTTTTCTGTCCCTCTCATATTGCCGTAGGAGCTTTACTTCGGCCTCTGTTGGCAGGAAACGCATCAGACACTCCACAAAGTCGACCCGAACCGTCCGCAGGTCAAACCTGCATAAACACAGACCAGAGTGTTCAGGGGAACAGGAAATCATTTAAATCTGAAACAAATCTTTAAAGATCTGTTCTGCTGTGTTGACTCCCCTGGTAGCCAATGAGCAGCTTGGACTATCTGATGGACTCACCTGATGGACTCATGTCATAAATAACACATCAGGGTCTCCTCTTGTGCACTGGACAGAGCCAAGTGTGCTGACATGCTACTCAGTGCTACTCTGCTGCTACCTAGTACTGACTACTGCAAAGTAAACAATTGTGTTATTGGTGGTATTCACACGGCTCCGTTACTACACAGTTCATAGTTGTGTTGCTAAGTTTATCTTCTTGTTACTGCTATGGGACTCATAGACTTTGTCTTATTTGTGTAACTATTACTGCTGCTCATAGTATTTGTCTTATTGTACTGTCACTGGGGCTTGTAGACTTGGTATTACTGTTACTGGTACTTGTTGAGTTTGTCTTGTTTGTGTAACTGACTTTGGTTCTTACTGGTGGAGTTCCTGGTCGAGGTTATTATACTTATGTTATTGTCACTGGTGGTACTGGTGGACTTTGACCTACGTGTGGATGGCGCGACAGATGACCTCTGACCCCTGGCCGGCCTTCCTGAGAGTGATGGCCAGGTTTTTGGCTCTATTTGCCTCCAGTAAAGAAACTTTGGACGGCGCTTTCTGAGGAAGTTTCTGTCTGGACAGAGTCAAGTCTACCGCTGGACCCTGAGCCTTCGTTTTAAACAGCTCCTCAAACCCCTCCACATCCAGATCCTGAGAGAAAGACAAGTACAGAGAGAGAGACAGGTAGTAAAACAGCCCCTTTGATCCCTCCACATCCAAGTCCTGAGATAGAGAGGTGATAGTTAAACAGCTGTGTCTAGGCTGAGAGAAAGCATGGGTGAATGTCAATAAGTGAAGATGTAAACATTTCAACTCCTCTTCTTCAGCCCCTCTCTTCTCTCATCTGTTTTTTTTTTTCTTGATTTAAATGATTGAATGTGATTGTTGGCTCCAAATACAACATTTAAAATGTGTTGTTGTTACCTGCAGGATGGACTCATCATCAATGTCATTGAAGACGGTCCCGTTGATCTGACTTGGCTTCAGGGCAACCCAGTTCAACACTGGCATCCTGAACTTGGTCTGGATTGGTTTCTTTATCTTCACCGCTGAACAGCAGAAAGACAGGTGAGCAGTGTGACAGGTAAATATTGACTATCCAGATGTTGGCTATCAGACTGATAACTCCAACTGCTCACACTTTTTATTTCATACTTTAATGTTGCCTGTTTATATTGACCAAGTGAAGGCATTCCTCTGTCTGGTGACCTGGGTCTCTGTCCCTGGTTGCCTCCCCCCTGGAGCCTCATTGCTGGAATTTCTCTGGCCTGCCCACCGCTGGGTCCACTTACTATTGTCTGAGTATCAATTGCCCTTTCCTTAACCACACCCCTTTCCAGTACCTCATACCAACCCCACTGTAATCCCTATGCCTGACAACTATTCCCCATTTCATTGTACCATTAGCTCACAAGCAATGAGACTAGACTTGTGGGTAAAGCTAAGCAGTAGTGAACCTGATTGAAGGGGAGACCGCATGGAAAGCAATGAGGATGAGAGGCTGGGATCACTGTTTTATTCCCCCTCCCTAAAGGCCAGGATATTGTCCCAACTGTCAGATATCAGACTGATACGCCTAAACTATCTAAAAGCAGATGCCTGACCTTACGGGACTGTAGCGGATCAGACTATAACTGATCTCAGAATTTCACACCAGTTTCAGCTCTTGTCTCCGTACATTCATGAAGGAATAATCACGAATTGTTTTGTCATCACTAAAATCATGTATGAACAAAACTTGCTTAAATGCATTTATGCTGTCTCTAAAATGTGCTTCATCTTCAGTCTGAACATACATGAAAGAGGTCTACTGATGAGATCAAACATGTGACATTAATAAGAGACAAACCAGCCAATAGCTGGCTGTGCTGGGAGCTGATGGGCAGGGCTCAGTGTCAGGGACGAGTTTCCAGTTTCTAGGTGGTGGTGGGATGATAGAGAGATAGCGAAGGCACAGAGGATAATGGAGAACAAAAAATAGAAAGAAGATGAAAGGAGTGGCTGTAGCATAGAAGGCACAGTGGGTCATCCACTGGTTACAGGGCTGGTGGCTCCCCTTGGGCGAGACACTGAACCCCAAAGTGCTCCCGATGGTCAAGCCAGCGCACTGCGTGGTAGCTCGATGCCATCGTTGTGTGTGAATGGTTGAATGAGTGGCAAAAACCTTAAAAAGTGCTTTGAATAGAATGTACATGCAGCCATTTACCATTTAACATGACGGAGGCTGAAATAGAGAAAGAGGTTGATGATGGAGGATGACAAAGGGCGGTTGTGATGAAGGATGAAATAGAGAAAGAGAATGATGATGGAAGATGACAGAGAAGGATGATGATGGGGGATGACAGAGAAAGATGATGAGGGAGCAGGAAGATGTTTGATGGAGAATATGTAAAGATGCTTAAATGAAAGACGGTAAGTAAACGTACAGAATAATTTGAGAGGACCCTCTGTAAGCAGAACAAGAAAGGAAAAAAACAGAACGTTAGTATTATGAAACTCAGTTCATGACAGATTGTTTGACATTTATTACGACACCTACACTCGACATTAATGTATTTAACTGTAGGTAAAGAACAGAAAATGAATCCCAACAAATGCTAGTTGGCCATTTCTTGCATTAAAAATGCTGCTGTTCATGGCTCTGACTTAGACTTCAGATGTCAGAGTTTCCTTGAACACAGCTTTTCTTATTTAAAAAATTTTATTGTATTAGTCTTGATATAAATTACAACATAAAGCAAATCTTGGAAAGCCATCAAAAAGTTTACAGAAGTTGTATTTTGTATTTTTACAACGATATGTACGCTCATGTTTATTAAGTTTGGGTTTTTAACGCCCCCTGAAAGTTATTTTTGTTGCCCTCCTGTGGTTTACCTTCTCACCTGCAGTAATGTACAAGTGTATTCAGTACACTATGACATGGGTGTGGTTGAACAGGCCTTTGGTTAAATGCAATTGAAGTGTTTTCTGGCCAAAATATGCACGTTACTGTCCTCGATTGAGTGTCCCTTGTCCTTCAGGTGTAGGTGGACTGCTGAGTCTTGACCTGAGGTGTCGGTTCTCCTGTGTTGTTTCATGTGCTTGTGAAGCGTTGTTTTGTTTCCTCAGTGTACAAGTCTGAGCAGCCCTCGCTGCATTGAAATTCACCACATTGCTCTGCTTGTTCCTGGGTGTCTGCTCCTTCTCCTGGCCTTTTGTCCTCGTGGGGACGTTCTGAGAGTGATGATGTTGGGTTCTGACAACCTCCAGCTTAAGCCCCCGTGGCTGGTGAGAAACAAACACTGACCTGTGTGTTTGGGTTTTCTGTATACTTAGATACTGAGTCTTCTTTTATCTTCAGTGTGCGCTGCGCAATCGGGAAAGGCCAGACTGTTGTCCTTAAACACCAAGTTCACTCTGGAGGAGTCAACTTGATGTTTAAAGGTGGTTAGGGTCCCTAGGGTTACCTCTTCCTGTTTTCTAATTTTGACCTAGGAGTCCCCCTCCTTGAACCGCCACCTTATTGTGGTGGAGGGGTTTGAGTACTCAGATGATCCTAGGAGCTATGTTGTCTGGGGCTTATTGCCCCTGGTAGGGTCTCCCAAGGCAAACAGGTCCTAGGTGATGGGTCAGACGAAGAGCGGTTCCACAGCCCCTATGAAAATAAGTAAAACAAGGACCATTACGTCGCCCGTAATGGCGTTACCGGGGCCCCACCCTGGAGCCAGGCCTGGGGTTGGGGCTCGCAGCGCCTGGTGGCCGATCACCCGCAGGAGGGATCAGATGGGGCCGATGCGGTGGGATTTGGGTAGCAGTCGTGGGCGGGGGCCCCGACGGCCCAATCCCTGGACTCAGAATCTGGCAATGGGGACATGGAATGTCACCTCGCTGGGGGGGAAGGAGGGTTAGGGTTAGAGATAGTCGGGCTCACCTCCAAGCACAGTCTGGGTTCTGGAACCCAACTCCTTGAGAGAGGCTGGACTCTCTTCTACTCTGGAGTTGCCCGCGGTGAGAGGCGGCGGGCTGGTGTGGGCTTGCTTATAGTTCCCCACCTTAGCCGCCATGTGTTGGAGTTTTCCCCGGTGAATGAGAGGGTTGCTGCCCTACGACTTCGGGTTGGGGACAGGTGCCTCACTGTTGTTTCGGCCTACGGGCTGAACAACAGTGTAGAGTACCCACCCTTCGTGGAGTCTGTGGGAGGGGTGCTGGAAAGTGCTCCGACTGGGGACTCTGTCGTTCTACTGGGGGACTTCAACGCTCACGTGGGCAGCGACAGTGTAACCTGGAGGGGAGTGATTGGGAGGAACGGCCTCCCCGATCTGAACCTGAGCGGTCTTCTGTTCTTGGACTTCTGTGCTAGTCACAGTTTGTCCATAACGAACACCATGTTCAAGCATAAGAGTGTCCATCAGTGCACGTCGCACCAGGACACTCTAGGCCGAAGGTCAATGATCGACTTCGTGGTTGTGTCATCTGACCTTCGGCCATATGTCTTGGACACTCGGGTGAAGAGAGGGGCTGAGCTGTCAACTGATCACCACCTGGTGGTGAGTTGGATCCGCTGGCAGAGGAGAAAGCTGGACAGACTTGGCAGGCCCAAACGGGTAGTGAGGGTCTGTTGGGAACGTCTGGCGGAACCCTCTGTCAGAGGGGTTTTCAACTCGCACCTTGGGAGAGCTTTGACCAAATCCCGAGGGAGGTTGGAGACATTGAGTCCGAATGGTCCATGTTCTCCACCTCCATTGTTGACGCAGCTGTTCGGAGCTGTGGCCGTAAGGTCTCTGGTGCCTGTCGTGGTGGCAATCCCCGAACCCGGTGGTGGACACCGGAAGTAAGGGATGCTGTCAAGCTAAAGAAGGAGTCCTATCGAGCATGGTTGGTTTGTGGCACTCCTGAGGCAGCTGACGGGTACCAGCAGGCCAAGCGTGCTGCGGCATTGGCAGTTGTTGAAGCAAAAACTCGGGTATGGGAAAAGTTCAGGGAGGCCATGGAGGAGGATTATCGGTCGGCCTCAAAGAGATTCTGCCAAACTGTCTGGCGCCTCAGAAGGGGGAAGCAGTACTCTGCCAACACTGTTTACAGTGGAGGTGGGGAGCTGTTGACCTCGACTGGGGATATTGTCGGGCGATGGAAAGAGTACTTTGAGGATCTCCTCAATCCCATTGCCACGCCTTCCATAGAGGAAGCAGGGGCTGGGGACCCAGAGGTTGACTCATCCATCACTCAGGCTGAGGTCACCGAGGTAGTTCGGAAGCTCCTCGGTGGCAAGGCACCGGGGGTGGATGACATCCGCCCTGAGTACCTCAAGTCTCTGGATGTTGTCGGGCTCTCTTGGTTGACACGCATTTGCAACATCGCGTGGTAGTTGTGGACAGTGCCCCTGAACTGGCAGACCGGGGTGGTGGTCCCTCTATTCAAAAAGGGGGACCGGAGGGTGTGCTCCAACTACAGGGGCATCACACTTCTCAGCCTCCCTGGTAAAGTCTATTCCAGGGTACTGGAGAGCAGAATTCGGCCGATAGCTGAACCTCGGATTCAGGAGGAACAATGCGGTTTTCGTCCTGGCCGTGGAACACTGGACCAGCTCTACACCCTCCGCAGGGTGCTCGAGGGTTCATGGGAGTTTGCCCAACCAGTCCACATGTGTTTTGTGGACTTGGAGAAGGCATTCGACCGTGTCCCTCGTGGCATTCTGTGGGAGGTGCTTTGGGAGTATGGAGTCCGGGGCCCTTTGCTACGGGCCGTCCGGTCTCTGTATGACCAGAGCAGGAGCTTGGTTCGCATTGCCGGCAGTAAGTCAGACTTGTTCCCAGTGCATGTTGGACTCCGGCAGGGCTGCCCTTTGTCACCGATTCTGTTCATGATCTTTATGGACAGAATTTCTAGGCGATTTCTAGGGAGTCTGGTTTGGGGACCACAGGATCTCCTCTCTGCTTTTTGCGGATGATGTTGTCCTGTTGGCTTCTTCGAACCAGGACCTCCAGCATGTGTTGGGGCGGTTTGCAGCCGAGTGCGAAGCGGCTGGGATGAGAATCAGCACCTCCAAGTCCGAGGCCATGGTTCTTGACCGGAAAAGGGTGGCTTGTCCCCTCTGGGTTGGAGGAGAGCTCCTGCCTCAAGTGGAGGAGTTTAAGTATCTTGGGGTCTTGTTCACGAGTGAGGGAAGGATGGAGCGTGAGATTGACAGGTGGATCAGTGCGGCGGCAGCAGTAATGCGGTCGTTGTACCGGTCCGTCGTGGTGAAGAAGGAGCTGAGCCGAAAGGCAAAGCTCTTGATTTACCGGTCAATCTACGTTCCTACCCTCACCTATGGTCATGAACTTTGCGTCATGACTGAAAGAACGAGATCTCGGATACAAGCGGCTGAAATTAGTTTCCTCCGCAGGGTGGCAGGGCGCTCCCTTAGAGATAGGGTGAGGAGCTCTGTCACTCGGGAGGAGCTCAGAGTAGAGCCGCTGCTCCTCCACGTCGAGAGGAGCCAGCTGAGGTGGCTCGGGCATCTTCAACGGATGCTTCCTGGACGCCTTCCTGGGAGGGTGTTTCGGGCATGCCCCACCGGGAAGAGGCCCCGGGGAAGACACGCTGGAGGGACTATGTGGCTCGGCTGGCCTGGGAATGCCTCGGGGTCCCCCCGGAAGAGCTGGAGGAAGTGTCTGGGGAGAGGAAAGTCTGGGCTTCCCTGCTTAGACTGCTGGAGCGACCCGGCCCCGGATAACCGGAAGAGAATGGATGGATAGATGGACCTAGGAGTCATCTACATACGTAAACCAATGGCTGGGGACTGCTCCTACGAAGGAGATAAGAGCTTTGCTCTCTAATTCTTCCATATAGAGATCGGCCACTATTGGAGAAACTGGGGGCCCCATGGCACAACTATGCCTTTGTCTATAGAAACCTTGGTTGTACTGGAAGTAGGTGGTTGTCACCAACAGCTGTTTCTTTACTGCTTCCAGGGCAGGTGTGTATGTGAAGAGTGAAGTTACATTGTAAGACTTCATCTGAGTCCAGTTTTCCCACCTTGTTGGCAAAATTCTAAGAGTATCTGATGTGGTGTGGAGTGTTGCTGACCAGAGGAGCAAGGGTGGTGGCTATATGTTTGGCAATGTTGTGGTTAACCAAGTTGGTGCTTGTGATGATGGGTCTGAGCAGGCCTCTTTCCTTGTATGTGTTGGGGAGTCCATAAATGCAATGGCTCCCCTGCTTTACAGGTGCTCATACAGTGTGGTCAGTCAATGGCTTTTTCCTTTTTCAGTAGTTGTAAGCAGTTGATTACCTTCTTATAGCTGCTGGTGGGATCTCACCTCAGTGTCTCAACTGGACTGGACTTGCTTGAGGTCTTTCCTCTTATCCAAGAGGCTGCTTTGGTTCTAACTGACCGGTGGCGAGTCCCAGGCATTTATCCTCTTGTGGCTGGTCAGTCACTTAAAATGCAGCCCTGAGATCTGACCCCAGGCAGCTTAACAGCCATTCACACCATGACTCACGTGACCATAACAACCCACATAATGGTTGGGTGGGTTTGTTTTAAAGTGCTCTATAAATAAAGTTTACTTGAATTGAGTTGAGGCAATATAACTCTACCACTCCTGGTGGTTGACTGTGGTATAGGTGATAGGAGCCTGACTGATAAAGGCTAAAAATGCCTTCAGTTTTGTAATAAAATAATATATATATAAACAATCAACATGAAATAATATTGTTAGGCCAAATGTGATTTTTATAAAAAAAAATTTTTAATGGTCCGGCCCCCAAGTTGTTGGTCCAGAAAAATTCTGGCCCTCCAACAAATATAGTTGGTGACCCCTGATTTAGACCAACTTGTTCAGGCTCACCTGCAAGTCCCGAGTTGAAGATGACTGTGGGTGACCCGCCTGACCCTGGGAGAGGAGGGGCCACAGGAGGAGGAGGGGGGGGCATGGGGACAGAAGAGGACAGCTCGCTGGTCCGACAGGGGGGAGGAGGGGGAGGAGGAGGAGGAGGAGGAGCAGGGGGAGGAGGTGCAGGGTACGACCCATTGGACTCTAAAGAAAAACAGAAGACAGAAATTTTTTTCCATTTGTGCCGAAAGTTTGTCATTCATTGATGCTATTTTGGAGTAGTTGCAGTATTTGTTGGCAGTAGTAGCATCACTTAGCAGTACTAGCACTATGAGTTTCCTGTACTGCAGTAGAACCTCCACTTCTTGTCTCTGCAGTTTATGATTTAATATCTAAATCATTGTTCTGATTGTGGAGCTGAAATTCACCTGTACTTGGCATTGGTGGTGGAGGAGGGGGAGGCGGTGGAGCCGGCATCCCTGGAGCTCCGCCCATCCCTGGTCCCATACTGTGATAGGCTACCGTCTCAGGACTGTGGAAATCAATCAGGAAATCAATCAACATCAATCACTTACTCACTGGTTACTGCTATAACCCCCTGTTTGTTTTGCTCAGGATCTCTTTTTTTGTGACCAAACTTAAGAAATGTAAGCGTTTTTCCGTTGGTTTGTGGTAGATTTGATTAGTTAGATTTGATCACATGGGAGCAGCAGAACTCAACAAGAGTCTGTAAACATGACAGCTGACGTATTGTCAGCAGGTTTATATGCGCACATCCAGCAGACACAGGACAACATCACTTTGTGTCAATTAGTTTTGGTGAGCATCAAACTATGTCACCTGATGAAAGTCAGTCCTGTATTCTCTCTCTTTTAGCTCTGTTTTTGGTCTCCACCAGCTCCTGAGGGAAATATCTGGCTTTTTAGCTGCTAAATGTTCCACTATGTTCATCAGCCACTTTCTAACTGTCTCTCTACTCTTTGCTGCTGAGCAGGTAGTGCACAGTGATGTCTCCCACCTGGGAGACAGGTTAGGACAAGGTGGAGGTGAAGGCGAGGCAGAGTCAACCACCCCCCCATCCCCTTCTCCTCTTTGGGGTTGCGGAGCTCCTGGTCCTCCGGCCTGCTGGGCCTCCTGAGCCTGACGTTCCAGACGACTCTGACGCCGGATCGTCTGGTCCTTCTCCCGAACCATCCGCCTCAAGGTGTGTACTTGAGAGTTAGCACTTGCATACACGTCCTGCACAGGTAACAGGTGGATAAAAGACAGTACTAAATGTTACTGTACAGAAAAGTGGTGTGTTAAAGGTACATGACAACATGTTACTGTACAGGTAACAAGTGTGTTAAAGGGACAGGTGTGTTAGAGGGAGAGTGCATCATGTTACTGTGCAGGTCACAGGTGGGGAGTTAGTGGTAGATGGTGTAAGAGAAAGGAAACAGCCTGACATATGAAAACTGGTTTGGAGTTAATGGGACAGTGCAACATTTCAGGAAACCGTCGCTCTTTCTGGTCAGTTGTACAAACAGAAATTTACCAAATTATTTTCAAGTGTCAGACTGGTACTTTAACAGCTCTGCCATTAGCATCATCACACACAACAGGTTCTGTCTCCATGGTGACTAAATGGGTGGATGGTTTCCATGGTGATAGCACTGACCCTGACATGATCCAGCTCCTTGTTGGTTTGCATCAGCTGTTTCTCCAGTTCGACAATCTTCAGCATCGCTTCATTCTCTACATCCAGCAGGCGCTCCGACATCTGTGGACAGGGAGAGAGATAAACGGGTGAGTATGACACCTGTCTGTGTGTCGTTCCACCAGTCTGTTTCCACCTGTCAATTCTGTCATTGCTTTGTTCTACACATTCAACTGAAATTCCAACATATGAGCATAAAGAGAGAGAGAGGTCAGTAACTGAGACAGGCAGCTATCTGTCCATATACAGTTCTTGTCTGTCCCTTTCTATACCTCTTTCAGTCTATCTGAGCACATGTAGAGAGAGACAGGTAAGTATGACACCTGTCTGCCTCTTCGTCCGTCTGTCTTACCGTGCCAAGGCTCTCCTCCAGCTCCTCGACTCGTTCCAGAGCAGCAGTTTTGGTCTCGGCGTCCTCCAGCAGTGTCCCAACGTCAAAGACGTTATCAAGGTATGCCTGAATCTGAACCTGCAGCCTGTCGCTCTCGGTGTGCTTCAGCCTCTGAGGTGAGGCAGAAAGACACAACAGAGAGACAGACAGGGAGACAGGCAGGAAGACAGGTAGGAAGATGGTTGAGGAGACAGAAAGGGAGACAGGTTAACAGTTTTGAAAACACTTTCTTTTGTCCACATGCTTGTTGTTCATCATCCACCCCATCTTTTTAAACATACTCATCAGCGTGGAAGCTTTCAGAGAGCCTCCTGTGAGACACAGTTGCCTTGGTCGCTGTCCACCATCATTGTTCAATCACCATCAATGGCGCCTTGCATTGCGGGATATTTGTGCCGGTGTAGTGTCCGATGTTTGCATACTGAAATGTTACTGGAAATAGTGTGTAACCGTACTACGGTTTCAGACTATTTCCAGTAACTACTGTAATACTGTAGTAGTAATACTGAAAAATCTCACATGCTGTTTTAGCATACTCAACAGTATGTTGGTATGGAATTTCAGATGGGCCTATGGAATGATGCTTGGCCTCATCTGGTTGGCTGAGAGTGGAACATGTGACATGTTACCTCCAGATGTTCGTCAAGGTTGAGTTTTGTGAAGTCGTACTGCAGGTGGACTCTGAAGTTCATGTCCTCCACCGAGTGAACCACAATGTTAATGAACTGCATACAGGCCACCTGACAAGCCAGACACATGTCCAGTTAACACCCTGTTATTGACCTGCTGATGATATAATATTAATTAAACTTTAATCACAGCTGAATTATGTCCAGATAATCATGAAATACCTTAAAAGTACTTTGAACATGTAGTTTAAAATAAATAATATAAACATTAAGGTTAACAGCTGAATAAGGGTGACGACTGTAAATTAACTTGAATTCATCAACATTAAATGAAGTGACTTAATAATCTTTCATTCATCTTCCAAACAGGAAGCTTGAAGTGAGTGAAAGTTGTGTAAAATAGAGGAAATGTTGGATTAACTCCTTAAAAGCCTAAATATTCATTGAAGTCAATCCTATCAGATGCAAGAATATTCAGATGTGTAAATGAAGATTTTGAGTTGATTGTGCCTTTAATTGAATTAAATATTAAAAGAAAAATAAATTTGAAAAGATGCTGTGATTTACAAAGTAAACAAAGTTCAGAACTTAAACCATCTTACCAAAAAGTCGATGTTGTCATCTTCGTTCTTAAAATGTTCCATTAACTTCTCAAAACGCATTGACTCCGAACACACCTGCAACAGATCAATCCATCAATCAGTCAGTCAACCTGTGATGCAAGTAAACAATAATCCAACACTTTTGTCCCAAGGTAAGTCATAGATTTGGACCTTTAGAACTGCAGCAGAGAATGAGTCTGAAATGGATTATCATAGACTGATTATTAGGATCAGTATTAGATCATTATTAGATAACTATAGACTCATTATTATGAGTCGATAGGTATCAACTTTTTGGTATCCTAATTAAATCAATATTAGCCTGGGGCCAGGTTGACTGTGACTCAGGACGAGGCAGGCCATCCACCAATCAGTAGGTTGGTGGTTCTATTCCTGGCTCCTCAAGTCTGCATGGCAATGTGTCCTTGAGCAAGATGCTGCTGTGTGTGTGTGTGTGTGTGTGTGTGTGTATGCGGCATGTGTTGTAAAGCACTTTTAGGGGTCAGTAGACTTCATTCCCTTTATCATCAGATCAGTATTAAAGTGTCAGATTAAGTCTGTGTCTGTGGTTTGAATTGTTCGAGCGTGTGTGTACACAGTGTTTGATGTTGTTTACAGTTTTGAAGTTGTCGAAGGCTGATAGGATGATCTCATGTCCACCTCTGACCAAACACACTGCTGCCAACAACTCCAAAACCAGAGCCTTTGTCCTGATGAAGAAGAGAGGCAGGTCAGCAGACAGGTGGAGAGATGGGTCAGCAGACAGGTGGAGAGACGGGTCAGCAGACAGGTGGAGAGGCAGGTCAGCAGACAGGTGGAGAGACGGGTCAGCAGACAGGTGGAGAGACAGTTAATAAAGGTTAAATATTCAAAAGTGATATTTTACAAAAAACGTATTCTGTCATGGAACTGCAGTCAGATTTCTTCATTGAACATGTTCACAAACTGTACTTTTATCTGCATATTCTACTTTTTAACAAGTGTAGTTTTTTGTAGTTTTTCAGTCATAGTAGTATAGTAGTATTCAATAGGTCTTCGTGTTTGTGTCTCTTGCGTCTTTATCCTTGTATTTTATACTCTACAGTAGTAGTTTTATCTGTAGTTTCTACTTTTCAGCAGGTGTAGTTTGTAGTTTTTCAGATGCAGTTTTCAGTCATAGTTTGTAGTTTTCAGTCGTACTCTTGTTATTCAGAAGGTATTGTTTGTGTGTAGTTTCTTTAACTTTTTATTTTCTTCACTATAGTAATTTTAGTTTTGTCTGTAGATTCTACTTTTCAGCAGGTGTAGTTTTTTGTAGTTTTTCAGTCATAGTAGTATAGTCCCTCCAGTAGGCCCATCACCCGCAGGAGGGATCAGATGGGGCCGATGCGGTGGGATTTGGGTAGCAGTCGTGGGCGGGGGCGCCGATGTCCCAATCCCTGGACTCAGAATCTGGCAATGGGGACATGGAATGTCACCTCGCTGGGGGGGGGGGGCCGAGCTAGTGCGGGAGGTTGAGCGGTACCGACTAGAGATAGTCGGGCTCACCTCCACGCACAGTCTGGGTTCTGGAAACCAACTCCTTGAGAGAGGCTGGACTCTCTTCTACTCTTCTGCGTCTTCTAACCCTACGACTTTGGGTTGGGGACAGGTGCCTCACTGTTGTTTCAGCCTACGGACTGAACAACAGTGTAGAGTACCCACCCTTCTTGGAGTCTGTGGGAGGGGTGCTGGAAAGTGCTCAGACTGGGGACTCTGTCTTTCTACTGGGGGACTTCAACGCTCATGTGGGCAGCAACAGTGTAACCTGGAGGGGAGTGATTGGGAGGAACGGCCTCCCCGATCTGAACCCGAGCGGTGTTCTGTTATTGGACTTCTGTGCTGGTCACAGTTTGTCCATAACGAACACCATGTTCAAGCATAAGAGTGTTCATCAGTGCACGTGGCACCAGGACACTCTAGGCCGAAGGTCAATGATCGACTTGTGGTCGTGTCATCTGACCTTCGGCCGTATGTCTTGGACACTCGGGTGAAGAGAGGGGCTGAGCTGTCAACTGATCACCACCTAGTGGTGAGTTGGATCCGCTGGCGGAGGAGAAAGCTGGACAGACTTGGCAGGCCCAAACGGGTAGTGAGGGTCTGTTGGGAATGTCTGGCGGAACCCTCTGTCAGAGGGGTTTTCAACTCGCACCTCTGGGAGAGCTTTGACCAGATCCCGAGGGAGGTTGGAGACATTGAGTCCGAATGGACCATGTTCTCCACCTCTATTGTTGACGCAGCTGTTCGGAGCTGTGGCCGTAAAGTCTCTGGTGCCTGTCGTGGCGGCAATCCCCAAACCCGGTGGTGGACACCGGAAGTAAGGGATGCTGTCAAGCTAAAGGAGGAGTCCTATTGAGCCTGGTTGGTTCGTGGGACTCCTGAGGCAGCTGACGGGTACCGGCAGGCCAAGCGTGCTGCGGCATTGGCAGTTGTTGAAGCAAAAACCCGGGTATGGGAAAAGTTCGGGGAGGCCATGGAGGAGGATTATCGGTCGGCCACAAAGATATTCTGGCAAACTGTCCGGCGCCTCAGAAGGGGAAAGCAGTACCCTGCCAACACTGTTTACAGTTGAGGTGGGGAGCTGTTGACTTCGACTGGGGATATTGTTGGGCGGTGGAAAGAGTACTTTGAGGATCTCCTCAATCCCATTGCCACACCTTCCGTAGAGGAAGCAGGGGCTGGGGACCCAGAGGTTGGCTCATCCATCAGTCAGGCTGAGGTCACCGAGGTAGTTCGGAAGCTCCTCGGTGGCAAGGCACCGGGGGTGGATAAGATCCGCCCTAAGTTCCTCAAGTCTCTGGATGTTGTCAGGCTCTCTTGGTTGACACACCTTTGCAACATTGCGTGGCAGTTGGGGACAGTGCCCCTGGACTGGCAGACCGGGGTGGTGGTCCCTCTATTCACAAAGGGGGGGACCAGAGGGTGTGCTCCAACTACAGGGGGATCACACTTCTCAGCCTCCCTGGTAAAGTCTATTCCAGGGTACTGGAGAGGAAAATTCGGCCGATAGTCGAGCCTCGGATTCAGGAGGAACAATGCGGTTTTCGTCCTGGTCGTGGAACACTGGACCAGCTCTACACCCTCCGCAGGGTGCTCGAGGGTTCGTGGGACTTTGCCCAACCAGGCCACATGTGTTTTGTGGACTTGGAGAAGGCATTCGACCGTGTCCCTCGTGGCATTCTGTGGGAGGTGCTTCGGGAGTATGGAGTCCGGGGCCCTTTGCTATGGGCCGTCCGGTCTCTGTATGACCAGAGCAGGAGCTTGGTTCGCATTGCCGGCAGTAAGTCAGACTTGTTCCCAGTGCATGTTGGACTCCGGCAGTGCTGCCCTTTGTCACCGGTTCTGTTCATGATTTTTATGGACAGAATTTCTAGGCGCAGCCAAGGGCCGGAGGGAGTCTGGTTTGGGGACCACAGGATCTCATCTCTGCTTTTCGCGGATGATGTTGTCCCGTTGGCTTATTCGAACCAGGACCTCCAGCATGTGTTGGGGCAGTTTGCAGCCGAGTGCGAAGCGGCTGGGATGAGAATCAGCACCTCCAAGTCCGAGGCCATGGTTCTCGACCGGAAAAGGGTGGCTTGTTCCCTCTGGGTTGGAAGCGAGCTCCTGCCTCAAGTGGAGGAGTGTAAGTATCTTGTGGTCTTGTTCCCGAGTGAGGGAAGGATGGAGCGTGAGATTGACAGGCGGATAGGTGCGGTGGCAGCAGTAATGCGGTCGTTGTACCGGTACGTTGTGGTGAAGAACGAGCTGAGCCAAAAGGCAAAGCTCTCGATTTACCAGTCAATCTACGTTCCTACCCTCACCTATGGTCATGAACTTTGGATCATGACCGAAAGAACGAGATCTTGGATACAAGCGGCTGAAATGAGTTTCCTCCGCAGGGTGGCAGGGCGCTCCCTTAGAGATAGGGTGCGGAGCTCTGTCACTCAGGAGGAGCTCAGAGTAGGAGGGTGTTCTGGGCATGCCCCACCGGGAAGAGGCCCCGGGGAAGACCTAGGACACGCTGGAGGGACTGTCCCTCGGCTGGCCTGGGAACGCCTCTGAGTCCCCCCGGAAGAGCTGGAGGAAGTGTCTGGGGAGAGGGAAATCTGGGCTTTCCTGCTTAGACTGCCGCCCCCGCGACCCGGCCCCGGATAAGCGGAAGAGAATGGATGGATGGATGGAGTAGTATAGTACTATTTAATAGGTCTTCGTAGTTTGTGTCTCTTGCGTCTTTATCCTTGTATTTTATACTTAACAGTAGTAGTTTTATCTGTAGTTTCTACTTTTCAGCAGGTGTAGATGGAAGTCTTTCAGTTGTCGTTGGGAGTTTTCAGTCATGCTTTGTTGTTATTCATAGCGTGTGTCTGCATTTAAGTTTGTATTTTTTACTCTACAGTTGTTGTAGTTTTAGAAGTTAGTAGTTGTGCATAGTCAGTGCTACCTGTGTGTAGTACTAACCTGGGGTTCCTGTTGTTGAGGCTGAGGGCAATTTCATTGACAGCGTGAGGATGAGACATCACCATATTGAATCCGTACTGAGGAAGAGGACACAAATGAAGATCATTCACATCTCAGCACTGTGTTTGTGTGTGTGTATATATATATATATATATATATATATATAGTTTCTAGCTGTTCCCAGAGACTAGCTTTGGATGAAACTTTTGTGTGATCTACTTTTGAATTCAATAAATCCCAGATCTGTTCAATAGGATTCAAGTCTGGACTTTGACTTGGCCAGTCCATCAGTTCCAGGACTCCAGATCCTTTTTCTTGGTCAGTTAGTCTCTGCACAGCTTTGCAGTGTGCTTGAGGTCATTGTCTCCTTGAAATATGAACCCATGACCGATCAGGTTCAATCTAAAAGGGATTCCATGATGCACGAAGATGTTGTGGTAGACCTTCTTGTTCATGGTACCATCAGTTATGACTAATTTGCCCATGCCGCTTCCACAAATGGAGCCTCATACCAAAATGGGTTCTCCACCATGTTTCACTGTGGGTACAAAGAATGTAGCATCAAAACTTTCTCCGGCTTTTTCTGTGGACATAAACAGAATGATGCTGACTGAAGAGTTCAAACTTGGATTTGTCTGTCCAGAGTACCTTCTTTCAGTCTACAGTCCAGTGTTTGTGCTCCCTGGCAAATTTTAGGCATTTTTGGATGTTTGCAGGCCTCAATAATGGCTTCTCAGCAGCTATTCTTCCCTTTAAGTCTCGTTCCTTCAGTCATCTGCTTATGGTCATTCTGTAGACTTTCTCAGATTCTGATCTAGAAGCATTAATCTCTGCCTGAAGATCAGCTGTACATCCATTTTAATAGACTTATATACATTAAACATTTTCTTCATTGTACCTACATTATCTGTGAATAGTCTAAGGAATGGTTATCCAAGGAGGGTTGAACCAAGGACGACTGGACTTGGTTGGAGAAGCTTTAAAACATTTCACCTCTAATCCAAGGGGCTTCTTCAGTTCTGACTGACTGGCGAGGGAGTCCCAGGAATTTAAACTACGTGGGGCCGTTGTCAAGGTCATTGATTCAACTTGGGTTAAAGCTCCTGGCTGTCTAACAGCAGTTGTAGAGCAGTTGGAGCCAAGGTATGAATGACAGTCATTGGAGTCCTCACATGAGGCCAACTGTGAACAATTGTTGAATCTCCCGTGAAGGGATGAAAGGCCTGCTCTGGTGACTCCAATGACTCTAACGACTGACACGCAGGAGCACTAACGGCCCAAATGATATCAATAACCTTGATAATGACCCCACAGAAATTAAATACCTGGTACTCACGACCGGTTAGTCAAAACTGAAGAAGCCTCTTGGATGATGGGTGAAACATTTTCAGCCATGTGCAGTTGCCTTTATTTCAACTCTCCTTGGATACATTATACCTACATTTTACTAGAATTGAATAAATTGTATATTCAGGTGTTACCTGATAGTTCATGATGGCTCTCAGACACATGACACAAACGTGAACATCGTCTTTTTTACAGACAAGCCGAGAATTCTTCAGAGTTCGACGACTCGGCAGAGTGTTGGATCGAGTCACCAAAGCTGAACTACAAAACACAGAGAAATATCATCAGATGATCAGTGGGGACTTTATCTGGTGAGTTTGTCTGTTACTTGTTACCTGATGGAGTGCCGAGCTGCTCGGGGTACAGAGGAGGATGGGGAGGGGAGGCTGCAGTCTCCATGGAGATCCTCTATGGACCGACTCCAGGGAGAGTCTATGGATGAGACCTCACCTCCAGCCTCTGACTGTTCACCATCGAACCTGAACACACAAACAGGTTTTGTATGTTTTTGAAGCTTAGGTTCAGAGTTTCACCAGCATTCATTCAGACTTACGTGACTGCATACTGAGCGAAGGACAGATACTCGACCAGAACATCCAGACCTCGATTCTCCTCATTGAGAAACTCTCTGACCCACCTACAGAGAGACAGTCTCAGTCTCAGTCATAGACACAGACAGGTGATCAGAGACACAGCAAGGTGATCATAGAGACAAACAGGAAGTCAGAGAACTAAACAAGGCAGTATCACATTCCTCACAAAGTGTACAGAAATGGACAGAGGTGCAGAGAGACAGGTGTTCAGATAGACAGGTACCCGATGTGGTTTGTGCGAAGAGAAATCTCGAGCTCTCTGAGCATCTGAGTCGACTCCTGAACTCTTCTCCTGAACTTCTGCAGACATACATGTAGAGACAGACAGGTTAATGGAGACAGAGAGGTTAAGAGAGACAGACAGGTTAACAGATGGACAGGTCAATAGAGGCAGAGAGGTTAAGAAAGACAGATTAATAACAGACAGACAAATTAATAACAGGCAGAAAGATGGGTCAAGCAAGACAGACAGGTTGAGAGAGACAGACAGATTAATAACAGGCAGACAGGTTAATGACAGACAGATTAATAACAGGCAGACAGGTTAATGACAGACATTTTAACAGCAGACAGACAGATTAATAACAGGCAGACAGGTTAATGACATACAGATTTAGGAGATACAGACAGACAAATGGCAGACAGGATTAGAGACACAGGTTAATGACAGACACAGATTAATAGCAGACAGGTTAATGAGAGACAGACAGGTTAATAACAGACAGGTTAATAGCAGACAGACAGGTTAATGACAGACAGACAGGTTAATGACAGACAGGTTAACAGCAGACAGACAGGTTAACAGCAGACAGACAGGTTAACAACAGACAGATTAATAGCAGACAGACAGAAAGGTTAATGACAGACAGACAGGTTAATGACAGACAGGTTAACAGCAGACAGACAGGTTAACAGCAGACAGACATGTTAACGACAGACAGACAGGTTAATGACAGACAGATTAATAGCAGACAGAAAGGTTAATGACAGAAAGGTTAATGACAGACAGGTTAATGACAGGTTAACAGCAGACAGACAGGTTAACAGCAGACAGACAGGTTAACAGCAGACAGACAGGTTAATGACAGACAGGTTAATAACAGACAGGTTAATAGCAGACAGGTTAATAGCAGACAGAAAGGTTAATGACAGACAGGTTAACAACAGACAGGTTAATGACAGACAGACAGGTTAATGACAGACAGGTTAATAACAGACAGGTTAACAGCAGACAGACAGGTTAATGACAGACAGACAGGTTAATGACAGACAGGTTAACAGCAGACAGACAGGTTAACAGCAGACAGACAGGTTAATGACAGACAGACAGGTTAATAACAGACAGGTTAACAGCAGACAGACAGGTTAATGACAGACAGGTTAATAACAGACAGGTTAATGACAGGTTAACAGCAGACAGACAGGTTAACAGCAGACAGACAGGTTAATGACAGACAGGTTAATAACAGACAGGTTAATAGCAGACAGACAGGTTAATGACAGACAGACAAGTTAATAACAGACAGACAGGTTAACAGCAGACAGACAGGTTAACAGCAGACAGACAGGTTAATGACAGACAGGTCTTACAGAAACATTTCTTGGCTGATTTTTCTTTAACGAACCGAAAAACAAATGTGTTGTTTTAATTGGACTGAACTGATGTCATTATGTGATGTCATTATTCCCTGACAGTGTGATATCACTGATGATGTAAACTTTCTACAGATTCCATTTCCCATCTCACCTTGCGTGTGACGGCTGGATCGAGAAAGCCTCTCAGTTTCTGGATGTAGGTGTGTGGAGGGTTCTTCACCTGGAATCTCTCCTGCATTAAACAAACACTTTGTCATGTTTTATATGTAACAGTACGGACAAGAGTTTATCCATGAGTTTACATTTCAAAATATGGACACATCTTTTTCTCCAAAATTATCTAAATTATTATTATATATAGTATTATTTCTGTTGTTAGTGTTATTCCTGTTATCTCTGGTATTCCTGTTGCTGGTGTTGTTGTTTGTGTTATTTGCATTATTAGTATTTCTGTTAGTGTTATTCCTCATTAGTGTTATTTGTGTTGTTGGTGTTATTCCTGTTATAAGTGTTATTCCTGTTTGTTCTCGTCATTAGTATTATTTCTGTTGAGTGTTTTGTGATCACTCGTTTTGTATCTGACACATTGAAGGTGTTACGTGGCCTCATTTAAGACTTCAGGAGTCTCTGCATTTACAAGCAAGCAGATTACACAAATTCATAGCAATAACGTTGGCCAACGTCTGATCTTTTCTGTTTGTCAGGTAAGAGCAGATTCAAATTCATGAACTGTATTAACACAACCCACCTGATCACAGATCAGCTCCCACTTCTTCTCATTGTCATAGGAACGCAGCAGACGCACCTTGTCAGGAGGCAGGTTCATCGAGTTCTGAAAGACATTAATATAAAAGCAGTTTGTAAAAACTGGACTTCAGTCACATGAGGCCCCCTTTATGTCTGGAGCTGCAACAGTCTGACGTGCTTCATATTTCAACACTCTTGTAAAAAGTGATAAGTGTTAAACTTTCTTTTCTGTGTAAATTATTGGATAGTGTGTCATGGTGATTTTGTACATGTTGAATTTATTGTATCGTGGAGGAAAAAGACTTTATTTCTAGAAAAGTCTTGTTGAGGCACATGAAGTTATTATTTTCTGTTTTTATATTGCGGCTGATATGACTTACCTGATTGATCATCATGCAGTCTAATAACACTTATTTCCCTAATTTAATTTCCCCTTGTGGGTTGTGATGATGCTGGATGACATAACCAAAACTGTCCAATCAGTGATTTAGCTGTAATTCTGCATAACTTCATGTAACTTATTAGTCTCGTTTGCGATGAGTGTCTTCCTGCCTCAAAAGAAGACGAGAGAAGCCGACTGCAGTCGGAGGAGGTCTGAAGACTTGTCTGCAGCTCGAAGCTGGACTCGACTTCCAGTGGAGGAAGAAGCGGTAAAGTTCTTATTGATGAAAAAGGTTATATAGAAATCCACGACTATTGTATGGCGAAGATGAAAAAAAATGATGATGGAAGTCCATTTCATTGTGAACACTCAGCTCCATCTATTGCAAAGTCATTTCCCATCAAGCATTTCACTTCTGCATCTCATGGAGAGAAACTGCAGCGCTGAGCACCTGAACACGTCTTTGTCTTGCGAGATTTCCATGTCCTGTGCAGTCCAGCCTCCAGAGTGAGGTGGACAGGATCACTGACCTTCAGTGCACTCAGCGAGATGGCAAGTGAGGATGATGACGCAGATCTGTGTCAGTCTGGCTCATCTCAAACAAGCCTGTCTATCTGGATGTCAGTTCCTTGTGGGTTCAGAACTTCCACGACTTTGCCGTCAGGTTCTGTTCTCAATTCTGCACCAGAACTAAAGACATCAAGGGATCATTTGGTCTCTTTGGACCTCAGAGTCTAGTTACACATTCTGGATCAGAACTAATCATCCTCTGTTCTGGCTTGATCTAGTCTATTTTTGATTTTCCATTGGATCTGGTCCAACATTTTGGTCCTGTGAAGACCTTCACTCTGCAGGACCAGTGCATCCTGTCCCAGTTTAAAGCAATGCAACCCTCTAGGTGACATTTTAGGTAAAGTTAAGATGATGTCTAACCTTTTCTAAAACAGTCTCCAAAAGCAATTCATTTCCTGAAAGCAGCTTTCGTCCTGACTGGACCTGCAGGTAGGCTGATCCTCCATCCCCTCCCCTGCTTTTACTCCTTAATGATGCTGCTTTGTGAGTCTCAAGGCCTTCAACAATGAATTATCTGGATTCTCTTTAAATTAATTGTAAAAGTCTGTAGAAACAGGATGCAGATTCTGAATCTCAGAGGGATCAGAGTCTGAAGACCTGGAAGTGTTAGTCAGTCACACCAGCATGAAATATCTCAACAATTATTGGATGGATTGTGATGAAATGTAGTTCTGACAGTCATGTTCTCACCAGGATAAACTATAAGAACTTAAGATCGTCTGACCTTTCATCTAGCACCATCTTCAGGTCAACATGTTAATGAGTCCAATACTTTGTGAGCAAATACCTGCATGATGACATTCCCATGAGCCTCAGCTGCACTTTGTGTTTGCTGATAATTATCCAATGTTAGCATGCTAACATGCTAACTGTTAGACCTGGGGTGTGTGTGTGTGTGTGTATTTACCAGTGCGATGGAAAACCTCTCCTCCAGCTCAGCCGGGTCAGGCATCGGGAGTCTAACAGGGGCGGCTCTGGACCGGATCACCGCCAGCTGGCTCTCCATGCTCTCTGCGTTCCCCATCACACACACACACACTGAACACACCCACCTACAGTAACACACACACTCAGCAGACACACAGCAGCAGGAACATGTGGTCGGCCATCACACGCTGAACACAGACAGGCGCTGAAGCTGCTGAAGGCCCGTCTCTCTCTCTCCTGTCTGTCTCTTGTCAGACGGTGTAGATCGTCTCCCTCCACCTTTCGTCTCTCTCTGCCCGTCTCCCTGTCTCTTTGTCTCTTGTCCTCGCCGCCGCCGCTGATGCTGCTGATGCTGATGCTGACGATGAGGATGATGATGATCCAGATGAAGCTCTGATGCCGTGTCGTTGTGTGTGTGTGTGTGTGTGTGTGCGTGTGCTTATATGAAATGTCTGTGTGTTGTATGTGAGCGCGTGTCGCAGATCAGCCGGTTAATCCTCCCCCTCTCCTCCCCCACATGAAGAAAGAAAGAGAGAGTCGGCCTGCCTCCTCTTTGTCTCTCTCTCTCTCTCTCCCTCACAGCTGCAGTTTTTGTCTAGCTCACTCGACCCTTCCTCCTCCCTCTCTCCCTCTACCGCCTCAGACAATGAGCCTTCTGCTGCCACAGGCTCCGCCCACAACACACACACACACACACACACACACAGGGTTACAGAGACAGGGAGGGAGGTGAGTATAATGTTTGAGTCTGCTGTATAGCACTCTTGTTTTTTATTAGCCAATCTACAGTGTCGGGATCTACATTATTTTTATTAAACACATGCATATATAAATATGTATGTAGCAGAAATATCCTTTGAAACATGCATTGAATGTGTTTCTGATAACATTAACAAGATGAAACATAATAATAAGTGGTAGTACTGGCAATGTAGTGTAGTAGTAATGCTATTTAATTTACTTAATATTGTAATTTTATGTTTATTTTTAGTTGTAGAACAGAAGGGTTAGGGTCCGAATAATTAAAAAAATAAACAATATAGAGGAACGTTGAGTAGGAATAAACATACATAATTATACGTTGTATGTTATGTTTAATATAATGTCACTTTATTGAAATATTTTCATGTATGAACATGAACTTGGTCTGTTGACATAATGTCAGCTGGTGGATAAATATATCAGCAGGATAAAAGTAGTAAGTACACTTATATCATTAGATATGATACATATGATATCATCATGTTGTTTTTGGGACAATACATTGATTCCAACAAACTTTTAATTTTAAAATGTATAAAACATTGTTTTCTGTCTGCCTTGTAGGTTAAAAATGTAAAACATTTAACACATAGTTGTTGTGAAATACAGAGAAAAAATAAATAAGCAGAGAAAACAGCAAAATAACAAACTGGCTCACAACTGTGTCATCACAAATATGAATTTATAATTTAGAACAAATTACTAATGAACAACACTGTTCAGCCATATTGTCAAACTAGAAGTACTTCAGTACTTACTAATTCTGGGTGGTAGCAGTACTTCACTACTGTCGGATACCTAATGGTAAAAGTATTTCAGTACTCTCTGATACTCAGTTGTAAAGGACTTCAGTTCTCTCTGATGCTCAGTGGTAAACATCTCCCCCTAGTGGTAGCTGCTGTTAACACCAAGCTGCAGGTTCTCACAAACTGATCATTTCAGGTTGACACAGATAATCACGTATTGATCGTTACAGGGGAAATTCAGGTGTTACGGCAGCACAGAGATAGAAACATGTTCAGAAACGTAAAAAATAGATAATTTGAATTCTACATAATAAAATAGGAAAAAATGAATAGAAATTATACAAGAGCAAGTCAAACTCAAATTACAATGTTAGTAAATATAAACCGCCCATACGCAGTGTTGTACTTTAGCTAATACTGAAATACTGTCTCCAGCAAAGGAACATAGTGGTAGTTTCGTAACAGCAAGTCGGAGAGTTTAGTATATGTAAGAATAATAGGGTCAGATGTAAAATTTAACAGTGTACATCAGAGTATCATGATTATGTATTATACTGTTCTGTGTTTCATATCAAGATATGTAGTACATTATGCAATACACAGTATATTTAAATATATGTTCCATATACATACGTATTATGACATGATGTGGTACAATAGCAGAAATAATAATATAGTGATATAATATAACAATACGAAATACAGCAACATTGCACAGATAATGAGTATGGTAGAATATGGTGTCATTGTTAAGGG
The DNA here is from genome assembly GCF_017976325.1 of Chelmon rostratus. Classification (NCBI taxonomy): domain Eukaryota; kingdom Metazoa; phylum Chordata; class Actinopteri; order Chaetodontiformes; family Chaetodontidae; genus Chelmon; species Chelmon rostratus. Next base: position 16,274 of record NC_055681.1, on the reverse strand, counting down.
GCTAACTGATGAACTCATGTACAGACACAGAGACAGTTATGATATCTGAGGTATTTAATCATGTGGCCAAATTGACTGGAAATCCAGGGAGTTACTGGTCTGATCTGGGGTCCAGAAAAGCAGGACTACAAAGAGATGGAGAATAAAGTTTGTCATGTGGGAGGTGAACAGGACAGAAGCAGGCAACAGCGCAGCAAAGTTAACGTGGAGACGAGACGACGATCTGGTGGCCTGGTGGTCTGTCTTTGTAGGAGACTCGATTACAGGATGAGATACACCTGGAGAGGCTTCATCACACCTGTATCCATGCTGACAGTCATTCAGAGGCACAGCCCAGACTGTACTAATATATAACATACCATATGTGCTACAAAACTGTCAGTGATGTTTTGTGATATAGTCAGAGCGGTTGCAATGTTTTGATTTTTGAAAAGATTATTAAAAAAGGCAACATGTTTTCCATCTTAATTTCACAGTTTTATCTGTATGTTTGTATCGTCCTCTAAGCTTCTCAATAAGGGTTAATTTATTTTAAGCCACTGAGGAGTCAGACTCAAAGTTTATTTTACCTGTGATTCAGAACTCACCTGTACACAAAGAGCTCAGACAAACATGGTGAATAAATAGAAATAGGAAAAAGTATTTTGATTTTATCTGAAGTTTAATGTTTTTAATGTTGTGTGTAAGTGCTGATCCACAGGAGAAAGATGAAATTCGAGTTGTTGCTTCAAAGAATGTTAGACCGGAGGTGTTTCCAGGTATCAGGGAGTTTTACTGTAAAGCCTTTAGTGTCTGCAGAGGGAGCTGTGAAGTGTGCAAGAATCAGTGACTACAAGACCTCTGTGGCAGTGTTAGCTGCTGCTAGCATAACACATCCCAATCTCCCACACAATAGTCAAAGGAACAGTTGCATTGTGGGTAATGTAGGTACCAGGTTTTGACAAAGAAGAAAAATGCATGAGATGAAGATGATGTCTCTAGTTCTGCTGCATCGACTCTGTACACATAGTAGAATTGAAAAGATAATTCAGTATATCACAATAATATCAATTAGGGCTGTCAATTGATAGAATTAGGTAATGAATGACATGTTTTGTGATTAATTCACCTAAAAGATATATAACCTGTCACAGGTAGACTTCCTCAGCCTGTGTCTGAACACCTGTTGGGGGCTTCATGATGTGTTTCAGGTAGCATTGGGGGCTCCAGCTTGCTGCTCAGTGCTTTGTGTTGAGTTGACGGTTCCATCTGGTCGATTTTTAACCACGTCCTCTCATGTGCTTTCATCATGTTGACAGATGTTACAGATGTGTGTTACAGATGTTCAGTGGGTTCAAAGGGCACCACAGAGTAAATGTTGTTTTTTCTGTAATTAATTCATCAGACTTAATGCATGATTTTGACAAAGAATAATAATCCTTTAATCTTCACTGCAGCTTTAAACTGCTTCAGCACCGCGGACAGAGTCTCTGCAGGAGCCCCGCCCCGTCTGATTCAGTCCGCCAGGCTGCGTCACATAGGGAGAGACAGGTGGAGAGAGAGACAGGTAGTGGGGGACAGACAGAGAGACAGACACTGGATGACACAGGGTGGAAGAGTGATGGAGCTGCAGGCAGGTCTCTGTTTTGTCTTCCTGATGGATCTTTATTTTTAATGTTTTAACGGTCTGACCGGACAGACAGACAGACTGACGGACGGACAAGCCCTCCTCCGCTGCTGCAGAGAGGCTCGCGCCGGTCGGTCCGGTTGTCGCCATGGGAACGGTGCTGTCTCTGTCTCCGGGCTCGCGGAAAGCTGCGGCTCGTGGGCCGGAGAAGCTCGCGGAGCTCGTGGTCCAGAAGCCGTTGGAGCCCAGCGAGGAGGAAGAGGAGAAGGACGGGAAGAAGAAGAAGAAGAAGCGGCACCCGGTGTTGCTGCACGGGCTCAGCTGGAAGAAACGCCTCGTGGCCGCGAGAGCCAAGAGGAAGGGCGGGAAGAAGGTGAAGCCCGTGGTGTCCGAGCCCGGGTGCGTGCAACGGGAGCAGGCATCCAACGACAACCGCCACAGAGCGCAGAAAGCCGGACACCGACACGGACCCATCCCGGTACCCGTACCCACAGTGCCGGAACACAGCCAGAACCAGGACCAGGGCAGGCCGGAGCTGATCATCTCACCACGGAGGGTGGTGGTGCAGGTCGGTGTGTGTGTGTGTGTGTGTGTTTGCTGCCTGCGTTGCGTGCGTATGTGCGCGCTCGTGTGTAAGGCACGTGGGTTGATTTACTAAGATATCACCTGTAAAATGTTTCAACATAAAAAAACTAGGTTAATAAAAATGAATGTAATCATGAGTGACAGAGGCTTAAAAAGATGATGACGTCTATTGTTATTGACAATGAAGATTTTATTTATGAAATAATTGATATGCATTCACAGAGACAGAACAGAAACTCTAATAATAATTATACAATTGGTCTTAAAGAGAAACGGTTTACCATCACATGAAGGTTCATCATCATCATCATAATTTCCTTTATTGAAAACAGGGAAGCAACATTGAGAGCAAGCTCTCTTTTTCAAGGTTGCCCTGAATAAAGCACACATAGAAAAGCCAGTTTCTCAGTCTCAGTATTAATATCTTAATTTTCAAGTGCCAGATAGTCTTGGAGCTAGTGTGATACAAACTATAGTTAGAGACAAGTAAGATAACCAGGAAGTTTGCCAAGATAGAGTACAAGGCTGTGATATTGCCACTCAGGGGTGTCCTGGGATACTAATTCTGATTAGTAATGGAATGCCAGTCCAGGCCAATCTTTATATTCACTCCATTTGCAACAGGTCATGTATACTGTCATTTTGTTGAATTATGTTCTCCTATTTACTGTTTATGCTCGTAACATGTCCTTCAATTTTAGTTAAAAAATATCTAGAATAGCTAAAAATAGTAAAGTGTCTTAAATTTCCAGAGCTTTTCAAGTGCATTTCCATAATTAATGCAACAGGAATAAATATTCATGTATATAATGTTTGCACACTTCCTTGTTTTGCAACTGTCATTTCATCAGAGGTTTGACTGGGTTATTCATGTTATTCTTGATTTGTTGGCATTGTTGTTATTCATGGGAAACTACATTTTTATCAAAATAATGGAACATTGATGACAACATTTCATAAAAAAAATCTGGATTTAATAAATGTCAGAAAATTCACACTTGATATTGTTGAAAATATTTGTTTTCAAAGTTCCTACTATTTTCAGATATTCTATATGCGAAATCACTTATACCACTTATATCACTTTATTCATATTGAATCAACCTTTTTTTTAATTTAAACACAAAGAATTTTTGTTCAAGTGTACAGATGGCTGACAGTGAGTCATGTGAAATTTTCACAAAATAAGGAGTTGACAGTTTTTTTTTAATCATTTTAATAGTTTAAATACAACAACAATGATTTCATAAATTATGTGTTTCAGTATGTTTATAATAGTAATTCTCATTTCTATCTATTTGTTGGTGAAACATTTAAAGATGCTGCTCCCTCAGTTCATGAATTCAGGTTCCACTTGCTGAACTCCACCAACCAAAAATGATCACTGTCAGAGTGCACAAAAAATTGGCTTTCCTTTCCTCTGCAGGCATCTACAGGTGAGCTGCTTCGTTGTCTTTCTGACTTTCTGTGTCATCGTTGCATCAAACTGAAGGAGCTGTCGTCCAATCAGATCGTTCTGTGGTTCAGAAATGTCGACAGAGCACTGCTGGTTCAGGGCTGGCAGGTCAGTATTTGTGTGTTTGTGTATGTGTGTATTAACTGTCAGCATTTCGAAAAACACTCAACAGCAAAAAAAAAAAAAAACCCTCTGCCACTCATCTCCACACCTCTACACCCAGTCTCAAGATCCCTGTAGTGTTTTGACGTTCACGAACGAACTGTTTTTTTTTTAACGGCTCGTTAACATGAACGATGGGAACCGAGTCGCAGCTGGGAACCGTTCTTTTTTTTTTCCAGTTACATGGGGAGGAGTGCTGCCCAGCTGCGTGCTGCTTATTAGAAATGCAAATAGCATCACGCCACCTTGTGCACGTTGCCTTCACGTGAGTGCGCCAGTAACAAAAAAAAGCAAAGAACTATCAAAGCAGAGTGATGTGGCGCCACCCTGTGGAATATTTACAATTAATCCAGATCAGACTTTAAAATCTAATCCACACATGTCAAATAACGTTATAATCAATATTTCAGAATAATTTAAACTCATATTGGTGGGATATCTAAATTCATTCCTCCCAGTGGTTATTTCCAAGATAAAACGAATTCAGGCCAGACCGCCTTCTTAAAACTTAATAAATATAAAAATGAGCCAAATGAGCCAGTTTTTTTGAACGGCTCTTTGAAAGGAACGGCTCACCAAGATCCGGCTCCCCTCAAAGAGCCATAAATCCCATCTCTAGATCCCTGCAACTAGTCCCCTGATCTCTGCAACTAACCCTCACAACTCAGCAACTCGTCCTCAAACTTCTGCAAGTAGTCTCCTGACATGTGCAACTAATTCAGGAACCTTTGGAACTTGCCCCCTGCCTTCTACAGCGAGTCCCTAGACCTCTGCAACTGGTCTTCAGGCATCTTCAGCTAGCCCTCAGAACTCGGCAGCTAGTCCGTCAAACCCTCAATTCCCCCTGAGTGTCTGGAAAACACTTCTGGTCCCACCATGGTTCCATGAGCGCTCCACTTAAGTCATTAAGTCTGTCCATTGTTCCATTGTAAATTCTGAGTTGTGTTTAGGATCATTATCCTGTTGTAGAAGACATCCTCTTTTCATCTTCAGTTTTCGTTACAGACGATGTGATGCTTGACTTATTTATTTATTCATTCATTTTCTTTTACCATTCTCCTGCTTTCCGAGCTTCAGCTATTTTAATGTTCAGAGTGCTGGCAGCTGAATTGAAGAGTCAATGGCTGCTGATTGTTGAAACTGGGTTTTAGGAGTCAGAGCATTTATTAAGCTTCGAAATTTCCATCACTTGACCTTTTATAACAAAGACTGTGAACAAGTCATAGACCTAACAAGCTAATTAAGACCTTGAGACCTTGCTAAAAGTTATGAGAGCTCAAAACTTTTGGGGTGCCCACCACTTTGTATGGTGCTCCTTTTCTTTTTTAACTTTTTTTCACTATTTAAGTTTAAGTGCATTAACTGTATGCCACTTTGGACAATCATTTCTGCAAAATAATTTAGTAGAAAAAAATGTAAGACATTCGTTCACAGTACCGGTGTTGACTTTTCTGTCCTGTAGTGTCTCTCATTGTTAGCAGTACTCTCGTGTCTTGTCTTAGTAGTACTGGTACTCTCCTCTCTGTGGCACAACTACTTGTGTTATCCCCTTGCAGGACCAGTGCTTTATCAGTCCTGCCAGTCTGGTCTTTGTGTACCTGCTGTGCAGGGAGGCAGTGGACGAAGACACATCTTCAGAGCAGGAGCTTCACACCACCTTCCTCACTTGTCTGTACCTGAGCTACTCCTACCTGGGCAACGAGATCTCATATCCCCTCAAGCCTTTCCTGGTGGAGTCCAGCCGTGATGCATTCTGGGAGCGAACACTGGAGCTGATTGACCGGCTGAGCGGTGACATGCTGCGAATCAATGCAGACCCACACTTCTTCACCAAGGTGTTTCAGGACTTGAAGAACCAGGGTGGAGCAAGGGAGAGGGAGAGAGAGAAAGAGAAACAGGAGAAAGAAAGGGAGAGGGAGGAGGAGGAGAGACAGAAAATTAATGAGAAGCAGGAGAGAGAGAAAGAGGAGCAGCAAGAGGAGGAGAAAGAGAACAACAGAGGAAACAGGATTGATCTGGATCGTTAAGAGAGCTGAAGAAAGAAAAGAGAGAGAGGAGACCACAGTATTTGTTAATGAGACTCGCCCAGCAGCCATCGACCCGCGGAGGTCTGAATGTAAACCAGCTGTTAACCCCGTTACTATGGCGACTGAAGAGCTGTGAGATGTCTGATGAACTGTCAGATCGATTATGACCTTTGACATTCTGCTTAAAAGACACTGAAACTTGAACACTAGCTCACTTTAACTGCATGCTGTCAATCAAAAGCAACAGTATCTTCTGATTGTACCATCAACCTTACATACAAGCTCCAGCCTTATTTTGTTTAGTTGCATATGTGAAGAAAACTTAATGTGTATTTATTACATGGGGGGGGGGGGGGGGGGGGGGGTGACTACCAAGAAAGGTAGTTAGTCTTTCAAAACACTATCAATGTCTCTCTTGATGATCTGATGGTTTGAAAGCCTGCAGGATTCATCACCGTTACCTTTTACCCTCTATGAGACATACACATGTTTAATCTGGCTGTTATGGCAGATGCATTGTGGGAAGTGTAGTTTGTCAGCTACACTTGAATGACTGACTCAAAGTTTGATAACACAGTCAAAGCAGCCATGAAAAAAACAGCAGGTTTTGAGACCTGGTGATCGGCTAATGTATCTGATGTTTTCCGTCTCCTGTTTCCTTGTCTGAAGGCTGAATGTAAAACCAGTCAGGTAAACTGAACGGTGCCAACTGTTTTGTATAGAAGTCAAAGCATTGTCATAAACAACATGACTCACCTGAGTGTATGTTGCTTCTTATTTCCTCTCTTTTGTGTCACCTGAGCCATTCTACAGTCTTGAATTGTTTTCTGTTCTATTCTGTTCTTCCAAACTAAGCCAAAACATGGCAACTAGATATTTTTTCCAAGTGACCCAAAACTGATTTTTTTTGTGTGTGTGTGTCTGTTTTATGGCATAGAAAGTATTTTTAGTAACTACACAATCCATTCTGTGGATGTAGCTGTGGTTTTGACTAGCTGTGGTAATAACTGTAGCTGAACATATCCAAAATTCTACTCTACCCTTACTACCAGTTACTAGTTTGTAAGTAGTAATACATAGCCACAGTAGTACATTAATTACTGGGTTTATCAGGGTTTATTGTGTGTGTTCACCAGGACACATATCTGTACCTTGAGCCAACTCTACTCAACTGATTCCTGGACACCACACCCCCTTTTTAAACCTTATAATTTGAAAACTGTGACCATTGTGATTTGATCAAAGAAGTAGGCTACATACACTGGTCTTAGCTACTCTACTAATTATATGGGATGAGCCAAAGAAAGTGTGTCTCAAGTAAAAGATTGTGATTTGAATTTAGTTTATGTTAGGCTACAGTTGTGTCTAATAAAGCAGCAGTGGGAAAGAAAGATGCAGCTTCCATAACCAGATGTTACTGGACAGTCAGTCACATGGCATTAAACAGTCTGATCTTTTAACCGGTATAGGTGTAGAGTGTCGGGTAAGCATGTATTTTGCTGTGTATTACTACCTTGAAACTCAGGACTCCAGATAACGTGCAGGCTACGAGGGATGTGGGAAGTAGCTACCAGATTTGACTTGACTTTAGTTTACAGTAAAGTTTTCTTTAAATTATGCAACAAATGATCCTGTAAGAAAGTGAAACTATATTACAGAGCAGCTAAAAAAAGTATTGTCCTCTGAGCTGCCAGTGTTTTGTCTTAAGGTTATGCATATTATGGTATGGCATTACATCCATCTAATTACAGTCTATATTATCTAATTATGCTACCACGCCCATCATAAAATGTAAGCAAAATAACGATATCACAACACAATGTAAATTGATACTGGCACATTAATGTGACAAATTAAACACTAATGTAGCCACAGCGAGACCTACAACTACAGGCATAATTACACCAACAGCAGTGTCCGTAGTTATAGTTTTATGGAGTCAAGTCACAACTACAACCATAACATGTCATAATGATTTGTCTCTGCTCATTTTCTTTACTTCAAGTGCAGTGATACAAAGTTATCTGGCCAGTTGACTAGTCTCCGATCATATGGAGGTCTTTTTATTGTTGGATGGGAAACGTTCAAGTTTATATTTAAATTGCAGCAGCGCTGTTGTCAGTGGGCAACTAAAATCTGAAAATCAATTGAAAATAAGATGAGACGAATGAGTGTGAAATCTAAACTACAGATGTGTCGCTGCAGCTGTGTGTGTGTATCCGTCTGTCTGTCTGTCTGTCCATCTGTGCACATGCATGTGTGTGAAAGAGACTGCAGTGAGTCATCACAGCATCATTGCTCCTGTTTTTGTGAATTACTGAGACAGAGGTCACATGATGTACCTCTGCTTGCTGCTGATAGGTCCAAATTTGCTGCAGAGGGAGAGAGAGAGAGAGAGAGAGAGAATTTGAAGAATAACTGTGTATAAAGATTCAGAGAAAGAGACACAAGGACAGATGAACATAAAGAAGACCAAATTGAGAGATGAGAACGAAAGAGACACAGAGAAATAAAATGAACAAGCCAATGTGTGATTTCCTTAAACCCTGTAACTCTTCTTGATTCCTTAAGTTGAGTCTCTGTCTCCTCTCAGCCGAAGTGAGATGTGAAAATGTTTTATTCACCAAACAGGAAGTCTTCAATGCAGCGTGAAGTTCTACAACAAACAGTGTAATGTAGAGACCTATAAAATCCTGGACAAATGAAAGAATGTTTATTACAATATGGTTTAGATTATTCTCCTTATTCAGGGCCGGATCGCGGGGGCAGCAGTCTAAGCAGGGAAGCCCAGACTTCCCTCTCCCCAGACACTTCCTCCAGCTCTTCCGGGGGGACCCCGAGGCGTTCCCAGGCCAGCCGAGCGACATAGTCCCTCCAGCGTGTCCTGGGTCTTACCCGGGGCCTCTTCCCGGTGGGGCATGCCCAGAACACCCTCCCAGGAAGGCGTCCAGGAGGCATCCGGTAAAGATGCCCGAGCCATCTCAGCTGGCTCCTCTTGACGTGGAGGAGCAGCGTCTCTACTCTGAGCTCCTCCCGACTGACAGAGCTCCTCACCCTGTCTCTAAGGGAGCACCTCGCCACCCTGCAATGACCATAGGTGAGGGTAGGAACGTAGATTGACTGGTAAATCGAGAGCTTTGCCTTTCGGCTCCTTCTTCACCATGACGGACCGGTACAACGACCGCATTACTGCTGCCGCCGCACTGATCTGCCTGCCAATCTCACACGCCATCCTTCCCGCACTCGTGAACAAGACCCCAAGATACTTGAACTCCTCCACTTGAGGCAGGAGCTCTCCTCCAACCCAGAGAGGGCAAGCCACCCTTTTCCGGTCGAGAACCATGGCCTCGGACTTGGAGGTGCTGATTCTCATCCCAGCCGCTTCGCACTCGGCTGCAAACCGCCCCAACACATGCTGGAGGTCCTGGTTCGAAGAAGCCAACGGGACAACATCATCCGCAAAAAGCAGAGATGAGATCCTGTGGTCCCCAAACCAGACTCCCTAGAAATCGCCTAGAAATTCTGTCCATAAAGATCATGAACAGAACCGGTGACAAAGGGCAGCCAACATGCACTGGGAACAGGTCTGACTTACTGACGGCAATGCGAACCAAGCTCCTGCTCTGGTCATACAGAGACCAGATGGCCCATAATAAAGGGCCCCAGACTCCATACTCTCGAAGCATCTCCCACAGAATGCCACGAGGGACACGGACGAATGCCTTCTCCAAGTCCACAAAACACATGTGGACTGGTTGGGCAAAGTCCCACGAACCCTCGAGCACCCTGCGGAGGGTGTAGAGCTGGTCCAGTGTTCTACGACAGGACAAAACCGCAGTGTTCCTCCTGAATCTGAGGTTCAACTATCGGTTGAATTCTGCTCTCCAGTACCCTGGAAAAGCCTTTACCAGGGAGGCTGAGGAGTGTGATCCCCCTGTAGTTGGAGCACACCCTCTGGTCCCCCTTCTTACATAGAGCGACCACCACCCTAGTCTGCCAGTCCGTCATGCGATGTTGCAAGACAGCCGTACAACATCCAGAGACTTGAGGTACTCAGAGCGGATCTCATCAACCCCCGGTGCCTTACCACAGAGGATCTTCCGAACTTCTTCGGTGACCTCAGCCTGAGAGATGGATGAGCCAACCTCTGGGTCCCTAGCCCCTGCTTCCTCTACGGAAGGCGTGGCAATGGGATTGAGGAGATCCTCAAAGTATTCTTTCCACCATCCAACAATATCCCCAGTCAAAGTCAACAGCTCCCCACCTCCACTGTAAACAGTATTGGCAGAGTACTGCTTCCCCCTTCTGAGGCGCCGGATGGTTTGCCAGAATCTCTTTGCAGCCGACCGATAATCCTCCTCCATGTCTGTCTGGGCGACGTAGTGGTCCTTGTTTTTATATATTTCATCGGGGGCTGTGGAACCGCTCTTAGTCTGACCCATTACCTAGGACCTGTTTGCCTCGGCAGACCCTACCAGGGGCAGTAAGTCCTGGACAGCATAGCTCTTACGATCATTCGAGTACTCAAACTCCTCCACCACGATAAGGTGGCAGTTCAAGGATGGGTGACTGTAACATAGTACCACATATGTAGACTGACCAATCCGGCAGAGACTTGACTTCAGAGGTGAGGTATTTGCACTGCTTGAGTGGATAGTTGATGAGTGGATTGCCTTCTGGTGTGCAGGCAGATTGGCAGCAGCAGTTGACTGACAGTGAAGTTGATGAGAAACACAACCAGACACACACCCAGAGAGACCAAACAGGGAACAGGGACCAAGTAAAAGCACAGGGGATGGGGTTGACACGTAACAATTGAAATAAAAGAACAGATCACAACTAAGATATTCCAAATTCTCATCTACGGCATTGGTCATAGATGAAAATCTGGAATTTCCAAATTAGGGTTAGGTCTTGGGGGTATTGGATTTTATTTTATTTTTTACCATAATTCTGTTTTTTTGTGCACTGGCACAAGGGCCAGGGCAAAGCAGCTAACCCCATGCTCCCAGGGATCCCTCATGGTGTCTTCGGTGGAATAAGTCTATGCTGGGTCCTTATGGCAGGTAAGTAGGAGTATAAGGAGGTCTCATAGTAAACGTTAATAAATAAATAATAAATAATTAAATTGATAGGGTTAGGTAAAGGGGATATTGTTTTTGTTTTGGTTTTTTTTTTTACCAGATTGGGTGTTTTGGTGCACTGGTACAGGTATCCAGGTGTGGTCGTCCCTCTGTCTCACTCACACTCATGTTCCCCCTGGGGGTGCTGTTCAATGGAGGGTAAGTAACCAGAATCAAGGCAAATGGATATTAAACAGTTGTATCAAACTAGGTGTCCTGTTTCCTCCCATCTCCACGGGAGGGCGTTGGGTGGTGTCACCAGCGAGCCGGTGGAGAGCAGGGCCGGTGGTGAATGCTGTCCACAGGGCCCGACACGGAGGAGAGGCCAAAGGTCCAGGCTCTATGATCAGAAGGGTAGATGTTATGCAGGTGGGTGAACGCAATAAGGAGGGTGGGGGTTAGGGGTAAGGAATAGGGGCTTTAACCACAATCGCACACCATGCGATCCTCTAAAATGGGCAGGTGATCATTCTGTGAGGGTCCTAGCGCATCGAGACTCTGGCAACCCCACCTTTTTTGGGGACGCCCGATGAACTGGTGCCACTCACGTCCAAATCTGACTTACCGTCCCCAAGATATAATTCTTTTAATAGAAGCTATCTACCGGTAGGTGGGCCTATTATGGTCACAATAATTTTTTTATTCAGTTTTATAAGTTCTATTTGATAGATAAGATAATTCTTATGAATTGCAAGTTTAAATAAGTGTTATGTTTTAAAATGCCCAATTTAAAAGCAAAAAACGGGTAACCACGCCCCTTTTAAATTCTCTTCGCGGTAAGATGCATTATGGGTAATAGGAAGTGAAATGTTCATTTTTTAAGGTTTTCAATTTAATGGATTGTGTTTTAACCCATTTTTAACCCTTTTCATACCAAATTATCATATTTTAGGGTTAGGGTTGGGGAACAGACTTGCCCCCTCCAAGTGGAGGGAACAAGGTGCACAGTCCTCAGACCAGGAGGCCGGCGGCCCCCACTAGGGTTAGGGGGTTAGGGTTAGGAAACTGAACCCGTTCCCCGAAAGGAGCGGGAAATGCACGGTCCATCCCCCAGTTTCGTGTGGGTCGACGGAGGCGTTGGCCCTTCCTGCCATAACGGACCTCCGTCCAACCCTCGCCAAAATTGGCCATGTGGTTTTTTAATAAAGCCTTTGCTATTCGTAAATGAAATGTTAATTTATTTATTTATTGTATTTTAATAAACAGTTATGAAATGAAATAAAATGAGTTGTATATTTATTATTATCTCTATGTATTTATTGTATTTTTAATAAACTGTTATGACATGAAATAAAATGAATTGTATATTTATTGTATATTTATTTATATTTATGATGCAAAAAGAATGAATTAAAAATAAAAAATGAAAAAAAATATATGAAATTGTTTTTAAATAAAAAAACGAATTGTTTTTAAATATACAAAGAAAAAGCGTGTGCCCACCGGCGACGTTTCGACCCTTGTGGGTCTTCTTCAGGCCACGGCACACAAGAAAAAAATGAATTGAAAATAAGCTAGGCTTGCAGACTAAGAGAGTGATGTTGCCTCTTTGGTGGTCAGAGCCAGAATGAGGGAGAGAGCTGCCTGTGCTCTATTTATAAGTTCCATGCAAGTTAAGTTTCACTTTCTTTTTCCTTTTACATACCAACTCACACACATATTCACACATAAAATAACTCTTATATATTATGTTTTTATACTGTTTTTTTTCTTTTTTCTTTTTTCTTTTTCATTTTTATTTGTTTTATTATTATTATTTTTTTATATATTTTTTTTTTTTTATTTTTTCTGTATTTTTAATATATTTTTTTTGTCTTTTTGTTTTTGATGTTATTTTTATTTCCTTTATAAATTGAACTTGTTTTTATTGTGAGTAACCATACATATATATATACATATATACATACATATACACATATATACATACACACACAAACGCATATATACCTGCAGAGAATGTATTTTCCTTTTGTTTTTTTATTTTTATTTTTCTTTCTTTTTTTCTTTTTTTCATATATTTTTTTATTTTTTGATAACAATTTTTTATGTTTGTTTTTTGTATTTTTTGTTTTGTAAACTTAACACTTCTTTTTCATAAATGTGCGTGGTGGGGGGTTAGGAATTAGTAAAGGTTTGGGGTGGGTAAGGGGAATAATGTTTTTTGTTTTTTAATCAGGTTTGATATTTGATGCACTGGCACAGGCATCCGGGCGTGGTCATCTACCTGGCTCCCACACACACGTTCTTCCTGGGGGTGCTGCTCTGTAGGTGGTAAGTGACCTGAATGAGAGTAAATGAATGTTAGATAATATGTATTTGAGTAGGTGTCCTGTTTCCTCCCCTCTCCACAGGAGGGCGTTATGGGGCGTCGTCAGTCAGCTGGTAGAGAGCAGGGCCGGTGGTGGATGCCATCGGTAGGACCTGACGTGGAGGAGAGGCCAAAAGGTCCAGTTTCTGTGGTCAGGGGGGAGATGTTGTGCAGGTGAGTGAATACAATAAAAAGGGGGGGGGGGAAGAGAAAAAAGAGGGGGGAGAGAGGGAGGGGGATTGAAGGTTTAGGAGTGGGGGGGATGGAGGGTTAGGATGGAGGATTTTTTGGACTGCGCCACGCCGAAGGCGTGGCACAGTCCAATGCACTCTCCGTCCATCACGTCCCGTGTCTGGATCCCCTCGACCACCGTGGTGAGTGCAGTCTCCAGACACCTTAAATTTAGGAGAGGGTAGGGGTCCCACTGACCTTTAGGGTTAGGGCCGGGAGGTCAAAGAGATTAGGGTTAGGGACAGGAGGTCGGGAGAGGTTAGGATGGAGGAAGTGTGGGTTAGGATGGAGGAAGTGTGGGTTAGGGTTAGGGGTTAGGGGGAGGGAACTGATCCCATCTCCTCTTCGGGAAGAAGGGACGCGCACTGGCCATCCACCCCTGGCGACCATAGCCCTGGTCCCATCGGGGTTGGCGGTCCCGCTGGCGATTACGGCCATAACGGACAACCGTCCAACCATCCATCATTGTTTTTATGAGTTTTGTATTTTTGTATTTTTTATATTCTTTTTATTTTTTGTTATTTTTTTGTTGTTTTTTGTGTTTATTGTAAAAATAAGGAAAACAAACAACTAAGGACGCTTTCCAAGATGGGAAAGGATATGTACCCTAAACCAAAACAAAAATAAAAAATAAAAAATAAAAAACAAAAAACAAAAAAAACTTAATAAATAATGTGTTTATAAAAAAAATAAAATTAATTATTTTAATTACTAAATATAAAAGAAAAGGTGTGCCAACAACCGCGACGTTTCGACCCTAGGCGGGTCTTCCTCAGGCAATGGCACACAACTGAACACGTCTGCAGCACTGTGGGATGATGTTTCCCCTTCAGTGGTCAGAGCAGAAATGAGGCAGGAGTCAGTGTGCACTTCCTTATATAACCTCTGTTTTTAAGTTTCGTTTTTAGTTTTATGTAATGTTTTTGGTCTTTGCATGTTTTTAACTGAACAACTATGAACTACAAACTTGTTTTTAAATAACACAACTTAATATACATGAACTGAATTTTAAACTTATATGATAATAAATATATATTTTTTGTCTTTTTGTAATTTTTATTGTTTTTTTGTTCTTTTTGTCTTTATATCAATATCTTATGAAATGATATACATTTTTACTGTACATAAACTTATGAATTTTTAAACTTATATAATTTTTAATATTTTTAGATTTTTAAAGTTATAACAATAAATATTTTTTAGTGTTTTTAATTTTTTTTATATTTTTTTGTTATTTTTTTGTTATTTTTACCTTTATACCAATATCCTATGAAATAATAACATGAACTTATTAATTTTAACTGTACATAAACTTATGAATTTTTAAACTTATATAATATTAAATGTTTTCTAAAATTTTAGGTAATAATAGTAAATGTTTTTTTTGTGTTATTTATTTTTTTATCTTTTTTTGTCTTATTTATTTTTTTATCTTTTTTGTTACTTTTTTAATATATTTATTTGAAACAATGGTTATGAACTTATTTTTAATGATATGTACAAACTTGTTTTAAAGAAAAATATGATGTTACTACCATATATATGTGTTATGTATGTTTTGTTTTGCATGAAATAAGAATAAATATGAAATGGTTTTAAATTATATAAGAAATGAAATAAGTGGGAAGATGTGGTTAGAGGGTGGAATTAGGGTTAGGGTTAGGGGGTTAGGGTTAGGATAAGTCATCTGGGTTAGGGTTAGGATTAGTCATTGGGGTTAGGGTTAGGGTTAGGGGGTAGGGTTAGGATGGAGGATTTTTTGGACTGCGCCACGCCGAAGGCGTGGCACAGTCCAATGCACTCTCCGTCCATCACATCCCGTGTCTGGATCTCCTCGACCACCGTGGTGAGTGCAGTCTCCAGACACCCTAAATTTAGGAGAGGGTAGGGGTCCCACTGACCTTTAGGGTTAGGGCCGGGAGGTCAAAGAGGTTAGGGTTAGGGACAGGAGGTCGGGAGAGGTTAGGGTAAGGGTCCGAGGGTTGGGAGAGGTTAGGGTTAGGGGTCAAGAGGGTTAGGGTTAGGGGTTAGGGTTAGGGTTAGGAATGAGGGTTTTAACCACGATCAGATGCCCATCTAATCCTCCCATAGGGGGTTCATCATCTGCTTAAAATGTATCTCGGACTCTTATATAGGCCTCTTACGCACTAGTAACCTCTGTCATGGTTGTGAAATTTTTTTTATTTTGTTTTAAAGGTATAACTAGGTCGATATTAACATAAACACAGGGCTAGTACATCTTAAAAAGTGTTTATGTCTTAAAAAACATGATTTATAACGGAAAAAGTGGTAACTAGTTCCTGCAATGCATTATGGGTATTAAAGTAAAATATTCGTTTTTTCCATTGCTCATAACTCCAGTTCTGAAGGTCGTAGAGCTCTAGGACCAATTTCATTGGAATCCTTGGGCAAAGACCTTTCCAATGGTGTGCCGCTTATCAGACTCCGCCCCCCGGAAGTGGTAGAAGTCCCGGATTGAAACTTTAAAATCGCCATATCTCCGGAACGGAAGGTCGTAGAAACATGGGACCAAGTCTGGCGTGTTCAGCGACCCCGAATTATGTCAGACGGATCGAGGTTTCAAGTCTCTATGACCTTCCGTTCCCGAGTTATGGATGAAAATGTGTCTACGCATTGATGTGTATGTAGGTTGGAAGTTGGCCAAATTTTCCAAAGTGCCACAGGCCTATGGGTTCCCTGGGAAAGTTGCTAGGAGCACGTTTCAGGCCATTTGGAGTCTTTTGGACCCCACTTTTGTTGACACAAAATGTGACCC
>NC_055680.1:19859967-19911298 GCF_017976325.1 Chelmon rostratus | reverse complement strand
TAACCTTCCAATCCCCCCCCCCCCCCCCCCCCCCCCCCCCCCCCCCCCCCCCCCCCTTTTTTTTATTGTATTCACTCACCTGCACAACATCTCTCCCCCCTGACCACAGAAACCGGACCTTTTGGCCTCTCCTCCACGTCAGGTCCTACCGATGGCATCCACCACCGGCCCTGCTCTCTACCAGCTGACTGACGACGCCCCATAACGCCCTCCTGTGGAGAGGGGAGGAAACAGGACACCTACTCAAATACATATTATCTAACATTCATTTACTCTCATTCAGGTCACTTACCACCTACAGAGCAGCACCCCCAGGAAGAACGTGCGTGCGGGAGCCAGGTAGATGACCACGCCCGGATGCCTGTGCCAGTGCATCAAATATCAAACCGGATTAAAAAACAAAAAACATCATTCCCTTTACCTAACCTAAGTACCCCTCTTGCCTAACCCCAACCAATTTAATTCCCTACCCTATTCTAACCCTAATTCTAATTTCTATTACCCCACTTCTAATTTGACCCTTACCCACTTTAACTAACCCAAACTAGTGCCCGCTGCCCCGGTACTCCAATCTGATGCCCCCTATCCTAGCACTTCTACCCCAAAATAAATAACCCAAACTAAAAACACAAACAAAAGGGAGAGTGTTGAGGAAAAGGAACTGATGGTCTGAGGGAAAGGGCAGTGCCACATGGCCGAACGAGGCTAAAGGGAGGAGAGGAAGGAGTGAGGTAAAGGGAAGAGGAAGAAGGAAAGTAAGGAAGATGGAAAGAGAGTGGAATAGGAAAAAAGGAAAAAAGGATGTTATTTGGAAAACTAAATAAGGAAATTATAAGACATATATAGATAAGAAGAAATTTGGAAACAGAGGGGAAAATTCAAAGTCAAATAGACACAAAACTTATAACAAAATAGAAGACACTAAGAAAGAAACACATATACAAAGAATAATGAGAACATAAATTACAAACAGAAGTAAGAACATACAAACACAAACTTACAAACAAATTTGAGAAAAGGAAGGGTTAAAAGGGAAAAGGAAGAAAAAGGGAAAGGAGAAGGCCAAAAGGGACAGGAGTGTAGAGAGGCTCATTTAGCACCACACTTCCCTCAGAGATCAGCACGCCTGAGGAAGGCCGAAACAGGCCGAAACGTCGCGGCAGCTGATCCTGCTTTGAAGACCACTAGGTCTAATTTTTTGAACCCTCACCACCTTCGGGTGGTGACACTATAGACCCCCAGGGTGGAGAGTGCACTTCTGCCCCCCACCTTCGGTGGGGAGCAGGTAATTTTTCTCACCTAACCCGCCAGGTCCTCCTGGGGGTTTCTAATTTTTCGCGCCCAATGTGGCTATATCCCCCTACCCAGTAATTCTACCCCTAACCCTAACCTCAGTACCCCTCTTGCCTAACCCCAACTAATTTAATTTCCTACCCTATTCTAACCCTAATTCTAATTTCTATTACCCTACTTCTAATTTGACCCTTACCCACTATAACTAACCCAAACTAGTGCCCGCTGCCCCGGTACTCCAAATTGATGCCCCCTATTCTAACACTACTACCCCAAAATAAATAACCCAAACTAAAAACACAAACAAAAGGGAGAGTGTTGATGAAAAGGAACTGATGGTCTGAGGGAAAGGGCAGTGCCACATGGCCTAACGAGGCTAAAGGGAGGAGAGGAAGGAGTGAGGTAAAGGGAAGAGGAAGAAGGAAAGTAAGGAAGATGGAAAGAGAGTGGAATAGGAAAAAAGGAAAAAAGGATGTTATTTGGAAAACTAAATTAGGAAATTATAAGACATATATAGATAAGAAGAAATTTGGAAACATAGAGGGGAAAATTTAAAGTCAAGTAGACACAAAACTTATAACAAAATAGAAGACACTAAGAAAGAAACACATATACAAAGAATAATGAGAACATAAATTACAAACAGAAGTAAGAACATACAAACACAAACTTACAAACAAATTTGAGCGACAGTATAAAAGGAAGGGTTAAAAGGGAAAAGGAAGAAAAAGGGAAAGGAGAAGGCCAAAAGGGACAGGAGTGTAGAGAGGCTCATTTAGCACCACACTTCCCTCAGAGATCAGCACGCCTGAGGAAGGCCGAAACAGGCCGAAACGTCGCGGCAGCTGATCCTGCTTTGAAGACCACTAGGTCTAATTTTTTGAACCCTCACCACCTTCGGGTGGTGACACTATAGACCCCCAGGGTGGAGAGTGCACTTCTGCCCCCCACCTTCGGTGGGGAGCAGGTAATTTTTCTCACCTAACCCGCCAGGTCCTCCTGGGGGTTTCTAATTTTTCGCGCCCAATGTGGCTATATCCCCCTACCCAGTAATTCTACCCCTAACCCTAACCTCAGTACCCCTCTTGCCTAACCCCAACTAATTTAATTTCCTACCCTATTCTAACCCTAATTCTAATTTCTATTACCCTACTTCTAATTTGACCCTTACCCACTATAACTAACCCAAACTAGTGCCCGCTGCCCCGGTACTCCAATCTGATGCCCCCTATCCTAGCACTTCTACCCCAAAATAAATAACCCAAACTAAAAACACAAATAAAAGGGAGAGTGTTGAGGAAAAGGAACTGATGGTCTGAGGGAAAGGGCAGTGCCACATGGCCGAACGAGGCTAAAGGGAGGAGAGGAAGGAGTGAGGTAAAGGGAAGAGGAAGAAGGAAAGTAAGGAAGATGGAAAGAGAGTGGAATAGGAAAAAAGGAAAAAAGGATGTTATTTGGAAAACTAAATAAGGAAATTATAAGACATATATAGATAAGAAGAAATTTGGAAACATAGAGGGGAAAATTTAAAGTCAAGTAGACACAAAACTTATAACAAAATAGAAGACACTAAGAAAGAAACACATATACAAAGAATAATGAGAACATAAATTACAAACAGAAGTAAGAACATACAAACACAAACTTACAAACAAATTTGAGAAAAGGAAGGGTTAAAAGGGAAAAGGAAGAAAAAGGGAAAGGAGAAGGCCAAAAGGGACAGGAGTGTAGAGAGGCTCATTTAGCACCACACTTCCCTCAGAGATCAGCACGCCTGAGGAAGGCCGAAACAGGCCGAAACGTCGCGGCAGCTGATCCTGCTTTGAAGACCACTAGGTCTAATTTTTTGAACCCTCACCACCTTCGGGTGGTGACACTATAGACCCCCAGGGTGGAGAGTGCACTTCTGCCCCCCACCTTCGGTGGGGAGCAGGTAATTTTTCTCACCTAACCCGCCAGGTCCTCCTGGGGGTTTCTAATTTTTCGCGCCCAATGT
This sequence comes from Chelmon rostratus, assembly GCF_017976325.1. Classification (NCBI taxonomy): domain Eukaryota; kingdom Metazoa; phylum Chordata; class Actinopteri; order Chaetodontiformes; family Chaetodontidae; genus Chelmon; species Chelmon rostratus. The sequence continues at coordinate 19,908,009 of NC_055680.1, read as the reverse complement.
GGCTATATCCCCCTACCCAGTAATTCTACCCCTAACCCTAACCTCAGTACCCCTCTTGCCTAACCCCAACTAATTTAATTTCCTACCCTATTCTAACCCTAATTCTAATTTCTATTACCCTACTTCTAATTTGACCCTTACCCACATTAACTAACCCAAACTAGTGCCCGCTGCCCCGGTACTCCAATTTGATGCCCCCTATCCTAGCACTTCTACCCCAAAATAAATAACCCAAACTAAAAACACAAATAAAAGGGAGAGTGTTGAGGAAAAGGAACTGATGGTCTGAGGGAAAGGGCAGTGCCACATGGCCGAACGAGGCTAAAGGGAGGAGAGGAAGGAGTGAGGTAAAGGGAAGAGGAAGAAGGAAAGTAAGGAAGATGGAAAGAGAGTGGAATAGGAAAAAAGGAAAAAAGGATGTTATTTGGAAAACTAAATTAGGAAATTATAAGACATATATAGATAAGAAGAAATTTGGAAACAGAGGGGAAAATTCAAAGTCAAATAGACACAAAACTTATAACAAAATAGAAGACACTAAGAAAGAAACACATATACAAAGAATAATGAGAACATAAATTACAAACAGAAGTAAGAACATACAAACACAAACTTACAAACAAATTTGAGCGACAGTATAAAAGGAAGGGTTAAAAGGGAAAAGGAAGAAAAAGGGAAAGGAGAAGGCCAAAAGGGACAGGAGTGTAGAGAGGCTCATTTAGCACCACACTTCCCTCAGAGATCAGCACGCCTGAGGAAGGCCGAAACAGGCCGAAACGTCGCGGCAGCTGATCCTGCTTTGAAGACCACTAGGTCTAATTTTTTGAACCCTCACCACCTTCGGGTGGTGACACTATAGACCCCCAGGGTGGAGAGTGCACTTCTGCCCCCCACCTTCGGTGGGGAGCAGGTAATTTTTCTCACCTAACCCGCCAGGTCCTCCTGGGGGTTTCTAATTTTTCGCGCCCAATGTGGCTATATCCCCCTACCCAGTAATTCTACCCCTAACCCTAACCTCAGTACCCCTCTTGCCTAACCCCAACTAATTTAATTTCCTACCCTATTCTAACCCTAATTCTAATTTCTATTACCCTACTTCTAATTTGACCCTTACCCACTTTAACTAACCCAAACTAGTGCCCGCTGCCCCGGTACTCCAATCTGATGACCCCTATCCTAGCACTTCTACCCCAAAATAAATAACCCAAACTAAAAACACAAATAAAAGGGAGAGTGTTGAGGAAAAGGAACTGATGGTCTGAGGGAAAGGGCAGTGCCACATGGCCGAACGAGGCTAAAGGGAGGAGAGGAAGGAGTGAGGTAAAGGGAAGAGGAAGAAGGAAAGTAAGGAAGATGGAAAGAGAGTGGAATAGGAAAAAAGGAAAAAAGGATGTTATTTGGAAAACTAAATTAGGAAATTATAAGACATATATAGATAAGAAGAAATTTGGAAACATAGAGGGGAAAATTTAAAGTCAAGTAGACACAAAACTTATAACAAAATAGAAGACACTAAGAAAGAAACACATATACAAAGATAATGAGAACATAAATTACAAACAGAAGTAAGAACATACAAACACAAACTTACAAACAAATTTGAGCGATAGTATAAAAGGAAGGGTTAAAAGGGAAAAGGAAGAAAAAGGGAAAGGAGAAGGCCAAAAGGGACAGGAGTGTAGAGAGGCTCATTTAGCACCACACTTCCCTCAGAGATCAGCACGCCTGAGGAAGGCCGAAACAGGCCGAAACGTCGCGGCAGCTGATCCTGCTTTGAAGACCACTAGGTCTAATTTTTTGAACCCTCACCACCTTCGGGTGGTGACACTATAGACCCCCAGGGTGGAGAGTGCACTTCTGCCCCCCACCTTCGGTGGGGAGCAGGTAATTTTTCTCACCTAACCCGCCAGGTCCTCCTGGGGGTTTCTAATTTTTCGCGCCCAATGTGGCTATATCCCCCTACCCAGTAATTCTACCCCTAACCCTAACCTCAGTACCCCTCTTGCCTAACCCCAACTAATTTAATTTCCTACCCTATTCTAACCCTAATTCTAATTTCTATTACCCTACTTCTAATTTGACCCTTACCCACTATAACTAACCCAAACTAGTGCCCGCTGCCCCGGTACTCCAAATTGATGCCCCCTATTCTAACACTACTAACCCAAAATAAACTAACCCAAACTAAAAACACAAATAAAAGGGAGAGTGTTGAGGAAAAGGAACTGATGGTCTGAGGGAAAGGGCAGTGCCACATGGCCTAACGAGGCTAAAGGGAGGAGAGGAAGGAGTGAGGTAAAGGGAAGAGGAAGAAGGAAAGTAAGGAAGATGGAAAGAGAGTGGAATAGGAAAAAAGGAAAAAAGGATGTCATTTGGAAAACTAAATAAGGAAATTATAAAATATATATAGAGATAAGAAATAATTTGGAAACAGAGGGGAAAATTCAAAGTCAAATAGACACAAAACTTATAACAAAATAGAAGACACTAAGAAAGAAACACATATACAAAGAATAATGAGAACATAAATTACAAACAGAAGTAAGAACATACAAACACAAACTTACAAACAAATTTGAGAAAAGGAAGGGTTAAAAGGGAAAAGGAAGAAAAAGGGAAAGGAGAAGGCCAAAAGGGACAGGAGTGTAGAGAGGCTCATTTAGCACCACACTTCCCTCAGAGATCAGCACGCCTGAGGAAGGCCGAAACAGGCCGAAACGTCGCGGCAGCTGATCCTGCTTTGAAGACCACTAGGTCTAATTTTTTGAACCCTCACCACCTTCGGGTGGTGACACTATAGACCCCCAGGGTGGAGAGTGCACTTCTGCCCCCCACCTTCGGTGGGGAGCAGGTAATTTTTCTCACCTAACCCGCCAGGTCCTCCTGGGGGTTTCTAATTTTTCGCGCCCAATGTGGCTATATCCCCCTACCCAGTAATTCTACCCCTAACCCTAACCTCAGTACCCCTCTTGCCTAACCCCAACTAATTTAATTTCCTACCCTATTCTAACCCTAATTCTAATTTCTATTACCCTACTTCTAATTTGACCCTTACCCACTATAACTAACCCAAACTAGTGCCCGCTGCCCCGGTACTCCAATCTGATGACCCCTATCCTAGCACTTCTACCCCAAAATAAATAACCCAAACTAAAAACACAAACAAAAGGGAGAGTGTTGAGGAAAAGGAACTGATGGTCTGAGGGAAAGGGCAGTGCCACATGGCCGAACGAGGCTAAAGGGAGGAGAGGAAGGAGTGAGGTAAAGGGAAGAGGAAGAAGGAAAGTAAGGAAGATGGAAAGAGAGTGGAATAGGAAAAAAGGAAAAAAGGATGTTATTTGGAAAACTAAATTAGGAAATTATAAGACATATATAGATAAGAGGAAATTTGGAAACATAGAGGGGAAAATTTAAAGTCAAGTAGACACAAAACTTATATCAAAATAGAAGACACTAAGAAAGAAACACATATACAAAGAATAATGAGAACACAAATTACAAACAGAAGTAAGAACATACAAACACAAACTTACAAACAAATTTGAGCGACAGTATAAAAGGAAGGGTTAAAAGGGAAAAGGAAGAAAAAGGGAAAGGAGAAGGCCAAAAGGGACAGGAGTGTAGAGAGGCTCATTTAGCACCACACTTCCCTCAGAGATCAGCACGCCTGAGGAAGGCCGAAACAGGCCGAAACGTCGCGGCAGCTGATCCTGCTTTGAAGACCACTAGGTCTAATTTTTTGAACCCCCACCACCTTCGGGTGGTGACGCTATAGACCCCCAGGGTGGAGAGTGCACTTCTGCCCCCCACCTTCGGTGGGGAGCAGGTAATTTTTCTCACCTAACCCGCCAGGTCCTCCTGGGGGTTTCTAATTTTTCGCGCCCAATGTGGCTATATCCCCCTACCCAGTAATTCTACCCCTAACCCTAACCTAAGTACCCCTCTTGCCTAACCCCAACCAATTTAATTCCCTACCCTATTCTAACCCTAATTCTAATTTCTATTACCCCACTTCTAATTTGACCCTTACCCACTTTAACTAACCCAAACTAGTGCCCGCTGCCCCGGTACTCCAATCTGATGCCCCCTATCCTAGCACTTCTACCCCAAAATAAATAACCCAAACTAAAAACACAAACAAAAGGGAGAGTGTTGAGGAAAAGGAACTGATGGTCTGAGGGAAAGGGCAGTGCCACATGGCCGAACGAGGCTAAAGGGAGGAGAGGAAGGAGTGAGGTAAAGGGAAGAGGAAGAAGGAAAGTAAGGAAGATGGAAAGAGAGTGGAATAGGAAAAAAGGAAAAAAGGATGTTATTTGGAAAACTAAATTAGGAAATTATAAGACATATATAGATAAGAAGAAATTTGGAAACATAGAGGGGAAAATTTAAAGTCAAGTAGACACAAAACTTATATCAAAATAGAAGACACTAAGAAAGAAATACATATACGAAGAATAATGAGAACATAAATTACAAACAGAAGTAAGAACATACAAACACAAACTTACAAACAAATTTGAGCGACAGTATAAAAGGAAGGGTTAAAAGGGAAAAGGAAGAAAAAGGGAAAGGAGAAGGCCAAAAGGGACAGGAGTGTAGAGAGGCTCATTTAGCACCACACTTCCCTCAGAGATCAGCACGCCTGAGGAAGGCCGAAACAGGCCGAAACGTCGCGGCAGCTGATCCTGCTTTGAAGACCACTAGGTCTAATTTTTTGAACCCTCACCACCTTCGGGTGGTGACACTATAGACCCCCAGGGTGGAGAGTGCACTTCTGCCCCCCACCTTCGGTGGGGAGCAGGTAATTTTTCTCACCTAACCCGCCAGGTCCTCCTGGGGGTTTCTAATTTTTCGCGCCCAATGTGGCTATATCCCCCTACCCAGTAATTCTACCCCTAACCCTAACCTCAGTACCCCTCTTGCCTAACCCCAACTAATTTAATTTCCTACCCTATTCTAACCCTAATTCTAATTTCTATTACCCTACTTCTAATTTGACCCTTACCCACTATAACTAACCCAAACTAGTGCCCGCTGCCCCGGTACTCCAAATTGATGCCCCCTATTCTAACACTACTACCCCAAAATAAATAACCCAAACTAAAAACACAAATATAAGGGAGGGTGTTTAGAAAAAGGAACTGATTATCTGAGGGAAAGGGCAGTGCCACATGGCCTAACGAGGCTAAAGGGAGGAGAGGAAGGAGTGAGGTAAAGGGAAGAGGAAGAAGGAAAGTAAGGAAGATGGAAAGAGAGTGGAATAGGAAAAAAGGAAAAAAGGATGTTATTTGGAAAACTAAATAAGGAAATTATAAGACATATATAGATAAGAAGAAATTTGGAAACATAGAGGGGAAAATTCAAAGTCAAATAGACACAAAACTTATAACAAAATAGAAGACACTAAGAAAGAAACACATATACAAAGAATAATGAGAACATAAATTACAAACAGAAGTAAGAACATACAAACACAAACTTACAAACAAATTTGAGAAAAGGAAGGGTTAAAAGGGAAAAGGAAGAAAAAGGGAAAGGAGAAGGCCAAAAGGGACAGGAGTGTAGAGAGGCTCATTTAGCACCACACTTCCCTCAGAGATCAGCACGCCTGAGGAAGGCCGAAACAGGCCGAAACGTCGCGGCAGCTGATCCTGCTTTGAAGACCACTAGGTCTAATTTTTTGAACCCTCACCACCTTCGGGTGGTGACACTATAGACCCCCAGGGTGGAGAGTGCACTTCTGCCCCCCACCTTCGGTGGGGAGCAGGTAATTTTTCTCACCTAACCCGCCAGGTCCTCCTGGGGGTTTCTAATTTTTCGCGCCCAATGTGGCTATATCCCCCTACCCAGTAATTCTACCCCTAACCCTAACCTCAGTACCCCTCTTGCCTAACCCCAACTAATTTAATTCCCTACCCTATTCTAACCCTAATTCTAATTTCTATTACCCCACTTCTAATTTGACCCTTACCCACTTTAACTAACCCAAACTAGTGCCCGCTGCCCCGGTACTCCAATCTGATGCCCCCTATCCTAGCACTTCTACCCCAAAATAAATAACCCAAACTAAAAACACAAACAAAAGGGAGAGTGTTGAGGAAAAGGAACTGATGGTCTGAGGGAAAGGGCAGTGCCACATGGCCGAACGAGGCTAAAGGGAGGAGAGGAAGGAGTGAGGTAAAGGGAAGAGGAAGAAGGAAAGTAAGGAAGATGGAAAGAGAGTGGAATAGGAAAAAAGGAAAAAAGGATGTTATTTGGAAAACTAAATTAGGAAATTATAAGACATATATAGATAAGAAGAAATTTGGAAACATAGAGGGGAAAATTTAAAGTCAAGTAGACACAAAACTTATATCAAAATAGAAGACACTAAGAAAGAAATACATATACGAAGATAAATGAGAACACAAATTACAAACAGAAGTAAGAACATACAAACACAAACTTACAAACAAATTTGAGCGACAGTATAAAAGGAAGGGTTAAAAGGGAAAAGGAAGAAAAAGGGAAAGGAGAAGGCCAAAAGGGACAGGAGTGTAGAGAGGCTCATTTAGCACCACACTTCCCTCAGAGATCAGCACGCCTGAGGAAGGCCGAAACAGGCCGAAACGTCGCGGCAGCTGATCCTGCTTTGAAGACCACTAGGTCTAATTTTTTGAACCCCCACCACCTTCGGGTGGTGACGCTATAGACCCCCAGGGTGGAGAGTGCACTTCTGCCCCCCACCTTCGGTGGGGAGCAGGTAATTTTTCTCACCTAACCCGCCAGGTCCTCCTGGGGGTTTCTAATTTTTCGCGCCCAATGTGGCTATATCCCCCTACCCAGTAATTCTACCCCTAACCCTAACCTAAGTACCCCTCTTGCCTAACCCCAACTAATTTAATTTCCTACCCTATTCTAACCCTAATTCTAATTTCTATTACCCCACTTCTAATTTGACCCTTACCCACTTTAACTAACCCAAACTAGTGCCCGCTGCCCCGGTACTCCAATCTGATGCCCCCTATCCTAGCACTTCTACCCCAAAATAAATAACCCAAACTAAAAACACAAACAAAAGGGAGAGTGTTGAGGAAAAGGAACTGATGGTCTGAGGGAAAGGGCAGTGCCACATGGCCGAACGAGGCTAAAGGGAGGAGAGGAAGGAGTGAGGTAAAGGGAAGAGGAAGAAGGAAAGTAAGGAAGATGGAAAGAGAGTGGAATAGGAAAAAAGGAAAAAAGGATGTTATTTGGAAAACTAAATTAGGAAATTATAAGACATATATAGATAAGAAGAAATTTGGAAACATAGAGGGGAAAATTTAAAGTCAAGTAGACACAAAACTTATATCAAAATAGAAGACACTAAGAAAGAAATACATATACGAAGATAAATGAGAACACAAATTACAAACAGAAGTAAGAACATACAAACACAAACTTACAAACAAATTTGAGCGACAGTATAAAAGGAAGGGTTAAAAGGGAAAAGGAAGAAAAAGGGAAAGGAGAAGGCCAAAAGGGACAGGAGTGTAGAGAGGCTCATTTAGCACCACACTTCCCTCAGAGATCAGCACGCCTGAGGAAGGCCGAAACAGGCCGAAACGTCGCGGCAGCTGATCCTGCTTTGAAGACCACTAGGTCTAATTTTTTGAACCCCCACCACCTTCGGGTGGTGACGCTATAGACCCCCAGGGTGGAGAGTGCACTTCTGCCCCCCACCTTCGGTGGGGAGCAGGTAATTTTTCTCACCTAACACAAATTGCTTATTCTGCTATCAAGAGACATTACTCTCTGCTGAATTAAAGCCACACTTGTTTAAAGAAAGTGCCCTTTAGCCTGAGGAAGATCTTTTCAGATCGAAACGTCGCGATTGGGCACATTTATATTTGATTTTGTTAAGGTTTATTTGTGTAAGAGCACACAAAGTATTTTTTGGGGGGATAGATAAGTTTTATTTGTGCAAGTGCACACATATTTCTGGGTTTATTAAGTTTCCTTTGTGCAAGTGCACACAGTTTTATAGAATAAGTTTTCTTTAAGCCAAAACTGGTTACTATATTTACAACAAAAAATACAAAAAACACAAAAAAATATTTGTCATTAGTTCATACCTCTTTATATTTATTATTTATATAACAAAGGCTGCACCACACCAACTATGGTATGTTTTGGAGAGGGTTGGACGGAGGTCAGATATGGCCGAAATAAAGGCCAACGCCTCCGTCAAACCACATGGGTCCGGAGGAATGAGACAGGCGGAGGGATGGACCGTGCATCGTCCGTCCCATACATGGGACGGACTCGCTTACCCTTACCTAACCCCTAACCCCTAACCCTACATCCTAACCTCTCTTGACCCCCTGGCCCTAACCCTAACCGTCATTTTGACCTCTCCTAACCCTAAATATATAAAATAAATACACAACTATTAATAAATAAATAAATAATAATTATAAAAGTAAGTGAGGGTTTCCAGAAACGGGACCTGATGGACGGAGAATGCACTGGGCTGTGCCACGCCTTCGGCGTGGCACGGCCCACACTTCCTCCATCCTAACCCCCCTCCCCCCAACCCTAAGATAAATATATCATTTAAAAACTAAATAATAGTTAAAACCTAAGATAAATATATCATTAAAAGCTAAATAATAGTTAAAAATATAAATATAATTCATAGAAAAGTTAATAAATACTTAAAAGACAAACAGTTCATACGAAGGATAAATAAATTCATATACACACACAAGCAAAGTAAAACAGTTTTATTTGGGTTTATCTGTGGATGAGAGAGGACATGATTATTTTCGGGGGTGCCATAGGGAAAGATAAGGGGGTGCCATTATTGTCTGTGTGCCGGCCTGAAGAAGACAAATAAACAGTTGAAACGCGTCGCCGGTTGCACACAGACCAAGAAAAACAGAGAAGAAAAGAAACAAAGAGAACAAATAAAAGTAAAGAAACAGAGAAACAAACAAAGGAAAGAAAAGAAACTAAGAGAAACAAGTATAAGTGAAGAAACAAAGAGAAACAAGAAAAAGTAAAGACTAAGAGAAGTATAAATAAAGCCAAATGAAGACCAAAAAGGACAGTAAGGGCAAGAAACAGAAAGAAAACCAAGCAGAGGAAAGAGGAAAGGGAAGAACAGAGGACAGATAAGCCAAATAAGGAAGGACAGATAAGCCAAATAAGGAAGGAGAAAACACACTAAATATAATAAATAATACATAATAATAATAATATAAATAATAATATATATAACAAAGGCGAACATGTCAGTGGGGGCCGCTGATCTCCTGGTCTGTGGCCCGTGCCTTTTGTCTCCTCCACCTGGAGGGGGCAGTTCATTCCCTCAGCCTAACAAATGGATAGTAAGGGAAAGCATAAAAGGAAAACCAACAAGAGAAAGAGAGTAGGGAAGGAAAGATGGACAGAACAACCAAACAACACAAGGGGAAAACAAACAAACCTAAATAAAGGGACATAAAACCAACTAAGGGGATATAAAATGACACTAATATAATATAAAATAATATATATAAATAACAAAGGCGAACTGGTCAGTAGGGGCCACCGGTCCCCTGGTCTGAGGCCCGTGCATCTATGTTCCCTCCATTAGGAGGGGGCATTTCAGTCCCCACACCTAACCCCTAACCCTAACCCTATATTGGTATAAAGGTAAAAAGAACAAAAAAATATTAAAAATTTAAAAAGACAAAAAGCATTTATTATTATAATTTTTAAAAAATTAAAACATATTAAATATTACATAAGTTAAAAATTCATAAGTTTATGTATAGTTAAAATCCATAAGTTCATGTTATCATTTCATAGGATATTGGTATAAATGTAAAAACAACAAAAAAATATTAAAAATTTAAAAAGACAAAAAAAATATATATTTACTATCATATAAGTTTTAATTCAGTTCATTTATATGTAATAATTTAGTTTGTGTTACTTAAAAACAAGTTGGTAATTCATAGTTGTTAAGTTAAAAACATATAAAGACCAAAAACATTGCAAAAACAAAAACGAAACTTAAAAACAGAGGTTATATAAGGAAGTGCACACTTGCTCCTGCCTCATTTCTGCTCTGACCACTGAAGGAGAAACATCACCTCACAGTGCTGCAGACTACTCTAGTGTGCCATTGCCTGAGGAAGACCCGCCTAGGGTCGAAACGTCGCGGTTGTTGGCACACCTTTTCTTTTATATTTAGTAATTAAAATAATTAATTTTATTTTTTTTATAAACACATTATTTATTTAGTTTTTTTTGTTTTTTGTTTTTTATTTTTTATTTTTGTTTTGTTTTAGGGTACATATCCTTTCCCACCTTGGAAAGCGTCCTTAGTTGTTTGTTTTCCTTATTTTTACAATAACACAAAAAACAACAAAAAAAACAACAAAAAATAAAAGGAAATAAAAAATACAAAAATACAAAACTCATAAAAACAATGATGGATGGTTGGACGGTTGTCCGTTATGGCCGTAATCGCCAGCGGGACCGCCAACCCCGATGGGACCAGGGCTATGGTCGCCAGGGGTGGATGGCCGGTGCGCGTCCCTTCTTCCCTAAGAGGAGATGGGATCAGTTCCCTCCCCCTAACCCCTAACCCTTAACACGGGAGAAACCACATAGTTTGTAAAATATTTTTTTGTGGACTAAAATATGTGCAGAATAGAGTGAATAAAACAATTATCCAGATTGCACACGATCTTGAAATTGTGTTTATATGATTTTTTTGTATAAAATGTGGGAAACAATATGTGGGTGAAACAAAAAACACAATTTTCACCTGCATGATACAGTATAGATACAATATAACAAATAAGAAAGACACTCAGACACCTTTAGTACAACATTTTATTTTTCATGGCCTGGATTCTGTGAGAGTAGCTACACTGGAAAGGAATTTAATTTGGACAGATGTTGAGAGAAGGAAAAGGGAAAGAAAATGGATCTATTTATTAAATATAAGGACACCATTTGGATTCAATTTTAGGCAAAGGAACCCCACCCCTTATCCTAACCCCAGCCCCATCTCTTTCCCATTTAGGGGACAGGCTCAGTTTCCCTACCCTACTTGCTGAAATCCAACAACTACAAATCAGAGGAAGCACTTTGTTTATCGTATAACAAATTAGACTGACAACAGGAAACTGTGTACTGAACATTTTATTGAATTATTGATTAAATGGCTGATTGAAAAAGAGAAAAACAACAAGCAAACAGTGATAAATGACTTTTACAAAGTTTTTAAAACTCTAACCTACTCCTCTACGATCGTTACAGTATTACAGTTACAGTTATGAGAGTTATGTAGAGACAAAAATCATTGTTACTCATGGCTCCTGGGATTTTGAAACATCAACTGTAGAGTGAAGTTCACGTCTCTGTTACGGATTTTGATGTAAATAAAACCTTTGCTCTTTTCAGTTTGTCTCCACTGATAAAAATATATTGCTGAATATGTTCAGGACATTTTGTCCCTAACTAAAGAAATGTTTCGACCATCACACCCCCATCATTCCACCAAATAACCTGGCCAATCTATAAATTAATTTGGAGCCAGAAATCTGATTACTGACCATATGAAACTGACAACTACAGCTCCAGGAGGGCAAAATTTTGAGAGGTGAGAAAAGGAAATGACAGCAGAACCTGGTGGAAGAATTACACTCGCTTGCTCATTCTCTTACTCTTTCACTCATTCACAAACTCACATATGTGTTTATTCATTCACTTGGTCACTCATTCCTTCCTCCATCTATCTATTTTTCATTGACTGATTCACAACGTAATCATTCATTCATTTATACACTGATTATCTGTTTCTTCACTCATTTACTCATTTAGTCACTCATTCATTCTTTCATACAGTCGTTCATTTATTCACTGATTAATTTGTTCCTAAATCATCTCATAGGGGGACTTTGGAATCTTCACCACCACGCATTGCACTGAAGAACATGTCATACTCTATGACTGTGTATGTACAGCTATATTACAGGTTTACCTATGTGTATATTTACATCGATTGGAAAAGCTATTATTACTGTATAGTGTATCATTGACCCACAGTAGGCACAGAAATTGACGGGATCATTCTTAATGTCAGTATGGATGTCAGTGACAAATCAAAAGTGTCCATCCAAAAAGCAGAGATGAGATCCTGTGGTCCCCAAACCAGACTCCCTCCGGCCCTTGGCTGTGCCTAGAAATTCTGTCCATAAAAATGATGAACCGAACCGGTGACAAAGGGCAGCCCTGCCGAAGTCTAACATGGACTGGGAACAGGTCTGACTTACTGCCGGCAATGCGAACCAAGCTCCTGCTCCGGTCGTACAGACACCAAACAGCCCATGGTAAAAAGCCCTGGACTCCATACTCCCGAAGCACCTCCCACAGAATGCCACGAAACATGGTCGAATGCCTTCTCCAAGTCCCAAAAAACACACAAACTCCCACGAACCCTCGAGCACCCTGCAGAGGGAGTAGAGCTGGTCCAGTGTTCCACGACCAGGACGAAAACCACATTGTTCCTCCTGAATCCAAGGTTTGACTATCGGCAGAATTCTCCTCTCCAGTTCCCTGGAATAGACTTTACCAGGGAGGCTGAGGAGTGTGATCCCCCTGTAGTTGAAGCACACCCTCCGGTCCCCCTTCTAAAATAGAGGGACGTCCACCCCGGTCTGCAAGTCCAGGGGCACTGTCCCTAACTGCCACGTGATGTTGCAGAGATATGTCAGCCAAAACAGCCCTACAACATCCAGAAACTTAAGGTACTCAGGGCGGATCTCATCCACCCCTGGTGCCTTGCCACCGGAAGCTTCCGAACAACCTAGGTGACCTCAGCCTGAGTGATGGATGAGCCAACCTCTGGGTCCCCAGCCCCTGCTTCCTCTACGGAAGGCGTGACAATGGGATTGAGGAGATCCTCAAAGTATTCTTTCAACTGCCCGACAAAATCCCCCAGTCAAAGTCAACAGCTCCCCACCTCCACTGTAAACAGTATTGGCATGTTACTGGTTCCCTCTTCTGCGGCGCCAGATGGTTTGCCAGAATCTCTTTGTGGCCGACCGGTAATCCTCCTCCATGGCCTCCCTGAACCCATGCACAAGTTTTTGCTTCCACAACCACCCGGGCCGCAGCACGCTTGGCCTGTTGGTACCCATCAGCTGCCTCAGGAGTCCCATGAACCAGCCAAGCTCGATAGGACTCCTTCTTGAGCTTACCAGCATCCCTTACTTCCGATGTCCACCACCAGGTTCAGGGACTGCCGTCACAACAGGCAACAGAGGCCTTACGGCTACAGCTGCCAACAGCTGCGTCAACAACGGAGGTGGAGAACATGGTCCAATCAAAGCGTCCAGCTACAAACAGGTGGTAAAAATCACTGTCCATCCTGATTTTACAGTTGTCTGTACAGTACTTCATTCAGAACTCCATTCATATTTCACAAGTTTTGGCTAAAAGGTGTTCACAAGTAGATAAAATGTTCTTTAATGTTCTTTAAAGCACAATCTAGTCCTGGAGGTAGAGTGTGTGTGTGTGGGGGGGGGGGGGTTGTGTGAGTGGGTGGAGGAGTGTTCCTTATGTGGACAAGTCCCCTTGGCATGAATCATTACATTGATGGAGACTTGGGTAAGAGTAAATCCATGTAATGTGTCCATGTATTACTCACATTGCAGGAACATAAATCTCTTTATACAATCACATTGTGGGGACTCGCCATCCTTGTGGAGACAGAATGCAAGTCCTCATAATGTGAATCATTAAAATTTAGGGTGAAGACTTGAGTTAAGGTTAGGGTAAGATTAGGTTTAGGGTTGGGTTAGATGAGGGGAGATATAATTTTATTTTTACCAGGCTTGTGGTTACTGTTGCGCTGGCACAGGGATTCAGGGAGATTGTTCCCACTTATCTCCTACTGAATAAGTGGTAGAGTAAGGGGTAGGTTTAGGTTAAGTTTAGGGAAGGGTTTAGGCAAGTAGTGATTAGGGTTAGGGGAAGTCTCCAGGAAATTAATGTAAGTTAAATGATGATGATGATGATAAAAAATGATGAAAACCTAACATTTGTGTGTGTGTGTGTGTGTCGGTTGGCATTATTTCTTTATCCTTTTCTGTCTGTCCAGAAACTTTTGCCGTCTTTCAATTGGAATCTCATCCAGACTGATACCATGATTACTGGCCCTGAGAGAGAAAGGACAGAGAGAGACAGGTTACAGAGAGACCCAATACAGATCTGAAATATCCGAAAAAAGAAACAGTGAATTGTTTCTGACTGGCAGTGATATGGCTGCAGTCTAACTGCTCCTGTGTTTCACTAACAATTCTCTTCATAATGATCATTTATGATGTTTTGCAGGTATGTGTTCTTACCCTCCCGTGAGGTCTGGAGGAACAGGAAGAGGTTTATCGAAATCATCTCTACCCATCAACCAGTACGTGTCCACCGTGCCCTTCACCTACAAACACATTAAAATGGGTTAGGGTTAGGTTTTTATGCTTTTTTAGGTCAGTTTAGTCAGTTCAGTCCTTTTTGGTTCACTGTAGGGTTAGGGTTAGTCAGCATACCCTGTTCAGATGGCCTCTTTTATGGGTCCAGAACTTTATTGTTTTGTAAACTGTTCATTTAGTTTTTGGGTAAATAACAACTTTTTTAAATTAATGATCCACAAATGTTCTTTTCATCAGCTGAAACAAGAGACCCCTGACTCATTCATCCCATGGAGTAAGTTTTGAGGTGGTGATCACCCGAAGACATAACAATGTGCCATGCCGGCACTAGCTAGCTAATTAAAAAAATCTTAGCTCTGTGCCACTTGAAGTTGAAAATTGATTGACAGGTCGATGTCAGGACACTTGTGGTTGAAATTGGTTGGTTCAAGCTTATGTAAGATTGAACCAACAAATATTGTTTTACAGGAAGTAAACACAATTGGATTTTGATATAAGAATAGAATTAAATAGATTTTTTTTGTATTTTTGGGTCATATATTGTTAAATAGGTGCACAATATGACAGGATGCGATCTAAAAGGGTGAGGGTGAAAAATACTCTTTTCCATTCCAGACCAACTTGAAATCAATACCAACATTGATGTGAGTTGATGTGATTGTTTGTTATTGATGGTCACCCGTCCCCTGACTCCCGGTGGGTTTCATCCAGTGGGAAGCCAGGATGTGTCTTTATGGCAAAAAGTATGGCTTCCATGGAATGACGGGGTTTGGTGGTATTCCTTTGTTCTGAGTTTGTTATCAGGCTTCTGGCTTTAAATGCAGGCCTATCTTTGTTCATCAATGTGGTGAGGTCCCAACAGACTACATTAAATTAATTTATCAAAATGTATGCTCAATCTCAGGGCATTCAATGTTTGAGATATGTAATTTATAGTTATGTTACAAAACTGCTTTTCAGGAAAAACAAATGACCAAAGTGTATTTCAATAACAGTCTTTTGCTCCATCTGAACCTACATGTCAGAGCAGGTGAGTTTACCTGTGCTTTTCTGGTGTCTATGTGGTATCCCAGTTTGAGACTGGTCAGGACCTTCACTGTACTCAGACTTATGTGGATCCTGTAGGCTGGAGACCACAAACACAAGGTGATTATTGAGTATCAATTACTGATCTTGACTAAGTCACCACTCAAACACAAACAGAAGAGAAACATTTAGTTCAGAACAGCTTTTTGTCATTTCCTGTTAAGTCATTTTCTACATACGCAGTCCAGTGGCTTCCATGTGTGAGGCTGTGGTCACTGTGTCTCCAAACAGACAATACCTGGGCATTGTGAGACCCACCACACCTGCTACCACCGCACCTGAACATAGAGACAGGTAGAGAGACAGAGAGAGGTTTAAATAAAAAAATACATAAAAAAGGTCTGCAGTTCAGACCACATGAACTTCAAACAACTACCTGAAAATAGTATTAAATATTAGGTCATCACCTACTACACAATATTTTGCATCATTATAGTACCACTTTCTGACGAGATCGTCCTTGTTGTTTATTTCTTTATAAAATCTAAAATCAACTCAAACTCTTTTTTCAATAAAGAGATGGAAACAGTAAGTGCTGTTCTTCCTGCTGCTCTAGATCGCCAGTGTGGCCTCTCCCACTATCAGATTTAGCAGCTGCTTCTTTGAGGTGTCAACTTTGTTATTGCCAACTCCCAGAATGAAGGCAGTCTTCCACCAGTTCCTCAAACCATTGAAACACTTTCTCCAGTGTATCAATCAGGTTTCAGAGATGTTTCATTCAAGAAAAAATATTAAATTATCAACGTCTTAAAAAGTCCTCAATAAAATGGTTGGTTGCACAGACCAGCTGTCCATCTACATATGCAGTTTGTTATAGCATATGTTGCTACGTGCTCCTTACATGTAAACCCCCCCCCGGTAAACTCGGCAGACTCAGCAAAAGTGTCCTGAGACAACTCCTGCTGTGATCTCGTGTAATATTTAAAAACTTTGAATCGAATTCAGTTGTGACGTCCTGTAGTAGGAGCATACACAGCCACTGTGAAGTCAGAAGATTCACATCCACTCTTCCTACACACTAAGTTCACTTCTTTCATTTTCATAGATTTCTGCCTGTTTTACAGCTTACCTGTCCTCCGTCACTCACCTAACTGCCCTGCTGAACTCCACCTTCCTCCTCCTGTCCTCCATCACGCACCTGTTAAACTCTATCTTTTTACCACTGTCCCTCCACACTACTGTTCTCGCAGGTGTGGCGAGAGGCAGAATGGATCCATTCTCTACCACCGCATTCACCTTTACCACACTGTCTAAAACGATGACCACAGCAGTTTTCATAAGAACAACAGATTTTATGATGCTGTGACCAACAAGCTGGCCCACAGCCAGACTGTGTTTCCTCGTCAGGTGAACAAACTCCATGCTGTTTGGAGCATGGACTGGCAAACGCTGGTCGACTGCAAAAGCACAAAAAACTCCTTAAAACTCCCAAAAACCCCTTTATCATGTAACAAAGTTAGTCTACAACACACACTATTTACAAGAAAAGATATCTCTCATGACCTATCAGCTCTCTCCATCCACTCAGAGAGACAGAGATACGTGGAGGGAGACAGGGTCAGAGGATTCAGACAGTTTAAAAATCACAAATTTACAGGATTCACAGAACAGGTTCTGAGTCTGTGAGCGCAAATTGACAGTTTTTGGTGGTGTGGCTAAAGACAGGCCGATGTTAAACTGATGACAGGCCGATGTTAAACTGATGTTAAACTGATGTTAAACTGATGACAGGCCGATGATAAACTGATGACAGGCCGATGTTAAACTGATGACAGGCCGATCTTAAACTGATGTTAAACTGGTGTTAAACTGATGACAGGCCGATGTTAAACCGATGACAGGCCGATGACAAACTGATGACAGGCCGATGATAAACCGATGACAGGCCGATGTTAAACTGATGACAGGCCGATGTTAAACTAATGTTAAACTGATGACAGGCCGATGATAAACTGATGACAGGCCGATGATAAACCGATGACAGGCCGATGTTAAACTGATGACAGGCCGATGATAAACTAATGACAGGCCGATGTTAAACTAATGTTAAACCGATGACAGGCCGATGTTAAACTGATGACAGGCCGATGTTAAACTAATGTTAAACCGATGACAGGCCGATGATAAACCGATGACAGGCCGATGATAAACTGATGACAGGCCGATGTTAAACTGATGACAGGCCGATGTTAAACTAATGTTAAACTGATGACAGGCCGATGTTAAACTAATGTTAAACTGATGACAGGCCGATGATAAACTGATGACAGGCCGATGATAAACCGATGACAGGCCGATGTTAAACTGATGACAGGCCGATGATAAACCGATGACAGGCCGATGTTAAACCGATGACAGGCCGATGACTGGCTGGTGAATTTTCTGCACATCAGTGATGGCAAACGGGGTAAGAAATATGTGTAATTTTGATGATGTTGTTATTGAAGAACTGTGGCAACATGATGAAGGACAGTGTCCAGCAGAGTTTTTTCACTCATTTTCGTGTTCTGTTGCATCAAATTAAAGCATTAAAAAGTGTTGAACTGCATGTGTGTACCTGAGTGCAGTCCAATGCGTATTTTGACTTTAATCTCAGGCATGTGTTTGATTTTAAAAGCTGCGATGGAGTGCAAGATGTCCAGAGACATGTTGGCCACTTCAGCTGCGTGTCGAATCCCATTTCTGTTGGGAACACCTGAAGCCACCATGTAGGCATCTCCAATGGTTTCTACCTGCGAACAAAATGCAAAAAACTTCACAGTGGCATGAGAAATACATTTCTATCATCATTTATTTTAACGACAAGTTTACTCATCCTCACTGATTGTGAGCATTGATAAGGTGAAAAAATACAGCTGGCATTTACAGTAGATGTCAGATGAGTTACAAACTTTGACTACGTTTATATGAAGGTATCTGCATTTGAAAACAATGTTTTTGTGTTAAAATGAGTTCTTTTCACATGAACAGACTGTCAGTCGAGTCAACTGTCTGCAGAGAAACACCTAAAAACATGACGAGAGACAAAATCTGCTCTTCTTCTTCTCCTTTTTTCAGTAACAAACAGTAAAACTCTATCACAGCCAACAGACAGGTGAGCGGTGAGACAGACAGGTGAGCAGTGACACAGACAGGTGAGCGGTGGGACAGACAGGTGAGCAGTGAGACAGACAGGTGAGCAGTGACACAGACAGGTGAGCGGTGACACAGACAGGTGAGCAAGGAGACAGACAGGTGAGCGGTGACACAGACAGGTGAGCAGTGACACAGACAGGTGAGCGGTGACACAGACAGGTGAGCGGTGACACAGACAGGTGAGCAGTGACACAGACAGGTGAGCAAGGAGACAGACAGGTGAGCAGTGACACAGACAGGTGAGCGGTGACACAGACAGGTGAGCAGTGACACAGACAGGTGAGCAAGGAGACAGACAGGTGAGCGGTGACACAGGCAGGTGAGCAGTGACACAGACAGGTGAGCAGTGAGACAGACAGGTGAGCAGTGACACAGACAGGTGAGCAGTGAGACAGAGAGGTGAGCAGTGACACAGACAGGTGAGCAGTGACACAGACAGGTGAGCAGTGACACAGACAGGTGCAGATGGATCGTTTTATTTTAGTCTCAGTTTTCAGAGACACCTTGGCACCAAGGTGGGGGAGAGTTTTAATAAAACTCAGTTTTAGTCTGAACTGAGGCTGAAACTGAGAGGAAAGAAATTATCTTTATCTAAAAGGTTGAGGTTGAGTGGTTCCTACCTTGTAGACATCATGAGTAGCAATGATGGCATCAAACATGGTGTAGAGGTCATTCAGCAGGTCAACTACCTGCACACACACACACACACACACACCTTTAGTTAAACAGTGATGGACACAGATTATCAGCAGCTTTTCAAACAGTTTGTACCTCGATGGGTTCACTGAGAGCAGAGATAGTTGTAAATCCAACAATATCACTGAAGTAAAGAGTGCAGTCTGAATAATGTTCAGGTTGGACCGGCCTCCCTTTCTTCAGAGCCTGAGCCACAGACCTGGAACACACAAACACAGACACACACATACACCGGTTTATTAACATTTAGAGAGCAAATGATATCACGATGGATGTATAGACGATCATCACTGGATTACTTTGATAGTGAAGGAAATGCAGACACATGATGATTCTCAGAGTCTTTTTATGTGAATTTCTGGAGGTTTGTTCTTCGTGGACACCAGAGATAATGACATCCTCAGGAAGTGGAAGCCACACTGAATGATATCAACTTGTGTTTAATGTCTGTGAGTTATTTGACTGACTTGGGAGATTTTTATTCCAATTCACCTGCTGCAGTATCTTTGCCTCCCCTTCAACCCTCCATCGCCCACACCTGACCCCCAAGGAGGTCTTTCTTTTTGTCTCTGCCCTGCTGAATGTCCATGCCTGTTACAGAACACTTACTGTCCCGTCACCAGGGTTACAATGTGAATGATGTGTTAAATTATGGAGGAGCTCAGGGAAAGTTTCATCTCCACCTCCTCCTGTGACGCTCATCCTGTCTGAATGTGGCGAAAGTCAGACATTAAAAAAAGACAACTGACCTGATTACGAATGTGTCTTACTTTGGCAGGAGCTGTCCAACCAGTTTCTCTGTCTTGTTTCTCTCTACTTCCAGTTCATCTGTTCGCTCTCTGATTAGATCCTCCAGGTTTGAACTGTACTGCTCCAACATCCGCAACATGGAGTCGATGATGTTTGCCCTCTTTCCTCTGTTAATTCCCCGAAACTGCAAGCACAAAACACAGGACAGCTGTTCTCAGGAGAAATCTGTGTAAAAGTGATCATGCCTTTGCTGTTTTAATTGTTTAAAGCAGATTCTAAAAAATCATTTTTATAGGAAAGACTTTTAGATCTCAGTTCTGGGCTTTGCTTCTTCTTCTTCTTCTTGTTTATTCTGTGTCATTGGGCTGTGATTTATATTGTAGTGTATTCTTACTTTTTAATTTGTTCAGTAACTTATTTTGTCAGGTGTGAGACGCACTTTGTGTGTTTTAAAAAGTGCTAGATATAAATAAAGCTTTACTTACTTCTTTATGTAGTATGTTTAGCTCTGAAACCAGATAGATGTGGACTTAACATAAAGTTTCTTGAGAGGAATGATTTGAGCTGATTATTAGCTAATTACTCCAGTTTGGAAACTGGCAGATAATTGTCAGCACCCTTTTGCAGTGGGACTACATGTGCAGATTTCCAGATCTGAGATTAACTCCAATAGAAATGGAGAGATGATGGGTTTTTTGTATTTACATTTGTATTTGTATTTACATCTACTACTTTCCAAATGTTTGGGAGGTTTGTGAAGAGCTACAGATTAATTCTATGTGATAATTGTTCTTTGCTTTTTGCTGTGTGTTTATTTCTGAGTTGTCCAAAAGTGAACCAATTGGCTGCTTCACCTGTGTTCTGTAGAAAACCAGGAACTTGATCGATCTTTAACCTAAAGATTTTGAAAAGGTGCATGTCCATTAATAAAAGCGAGTAAGGAGTTTGTACAATATTGCAATGCCAACTGTACTGTATCAGGTATTTCAGAGGTGTGATGTATATTACTGTCAGCAAGGTCAATGAGAAAAGGATGTTTATTAAAATGTCAAATCTATCAGTGCTGATTATGAGGGATCCTGGTCGGCTCATCAATCAGATGTGGTAGGTTGACCTTGTCACACATTTCTTCAATCAATCAGTTTAGGTTAAAGTCACCAGAAACCAGCGTCTCTGAGTTCATGTACTGAGGATGGAAGTCTGATAATTTATTAATTCAACTGGAGATGGCTGAGGTTGGCCTGTATACACCTACCACTTTACTTGGATCATTTCTACATAAGTTAACTTTCAGAGCAGTTAACTTAAACAACTGTGGCATAGGGTATATACATATATAGCCACACCACCCCCTCTTCAGCTCTGTTCTGTACAAGTTATAGTTATGAAAGGAAACCTCAGAGTCTTGCTCACTCTATTTAAGACGGATTTCTGCCACAACCAGGATATCGGGGTCAATCTGTGAAACAAGAATTTTCAGATGATCTATTTCAATTGATTACACAGACTTCTGATATTTAAATACACCAACAATGCCATTTATAGATTAGAAAGCATGTGGGTTAAATAAGGATTAGCTAAAATCACAAGCCTAGCCAGCATGTTTGTGGGTTAGGTTTGGGGATTTTTACATTTTTAGGGTTATAATTTACACAAGAAATAGGCTGGTGGTGTTTATGAGGACCATTAGTGATCAGACAGTCATATGAAACACAGGAGCAGAGACTGACAGTGGAGGATGGGGTGTGTTGGGACTGTCATGCCTTTATGTGGTGAATGATTTGCAGGAATGTCATGTGAGTTCAATATTCATAGACAAAAGAAGAAACTCTGCAGGATTTGGGTGGAGGCGATCCTGTTTAAAGAAATCGTCTCTGTAGAAGATGGTTAAGTTGTCCATATAGGGGATGTTTCTGGTACTGCAGTAGCTTTGAAGTAAGATGTGCAGCTGCCTTAGTTGGTAAACTGAACGTCGGGAAAATTCGGGGGTAGTGGGCCTGAAATTATCACTACTGAAATAATATTTATATTGTCAAAATACTGTTTGTGAGGCAGACTAAATTCTCTTTAAGTTTCTCTGAATGTTGCATCTTTAGATCATAATGCCAACATGCACCACAACAGCTGAGACAGACGGGTGTTGAGCCGTGGTGTCATTGGGTGAGATGGGCAGGCAGCCCAGCCACAGCCAGAGAAGACAATGGTTGTCGTGCAGTCAATGGCAAAGAGGACTGGGAATGCCAACACAGCAGGGAAGGGGGGTTAGGGTTAGGGTTTTTTTTTTTTTTTCATGACCTCTTATGTCCCCCATTAACTTTTATTACATGGCACACTAAAAGTCAGAGAGTCTGTCAGCCAGAATCACTTCTTACATCATTTATCAGTCGCTTCCATTCAGCCACATGCGACGCTGATGAGGTTTGGTGTGATTACATAATTTCATTCAGCCTAATAAATGATTTCTAGTGTTCAGAAGACCCCATAATCATTTTCCAGATTATTAAATAATGAATTGAATGAATGAAAAAGTAGGAATAAATAAAATCTCTCTGGCAGTAGAACTGGTTCCAGTGTCTCTGAGCAGTGCACAGTACAAAGACAGAATGCAGGTTGTTTGCTGAAAAGGTAGCAGGCTACGAAGAGAAAGCTCTGCTGCACTGATGACTGCGTGTCTTTGTTGCCTAACCCTAACCCCCCTGCCAGGTAAAGAGGAGCCAAACCAAGCCAGCGGCAGCAGGTTGACAGCATGGGTGAGATTTACGATCAGTCTCTCAAGAATAAGTAAAAAAAGAGACAGGTGAGAGAATTTGCTGGGAGACACTTCGGGGAGAGTCTCCGTTCGAGCACAAATGCTAACAGATTCCGCTAACGGTACAAACGCAGGAATCAGCCACTGTGAACAAACCAGGAAAACCCAGTCAGAGTGTATTGAAGCCACAGAGCAGCGACAAGGAAATTCATTCATGGAACAACAAAAATAGGCTGTATTACAAGAAAAGACAAAAAGCCGAGCAACACAGCAGAAACAAAGCGTAGCAGAAAGCACGCAGAGCTCGTCTCACCTGTTTAAAGATGTCATCGAAACTCGGCCTCTTACTCGGATCCTCGTTCCAACACTCATTCATTAGACTGAGACACTCGGCAGGAGCTTCGTCCACCGAAACCAGTGGTCTGCAGAGAGGAGGAGGCTGTTTCAAACGCTCCAGTATCTCTGACAGACAGAGAGGTACACAGACAGGTCAGACAGACAGACAGACAGGTGGTCTGCAAGATTGAAGGACAGGTACTGTTTTTATAGGCAACTTTTATTTTGTATTTTTCTATTCTGTTGTTATTTTCCTTCTGCTATTGCCTGCTGCCTGTCACACCCAAATTTCCTCGACTGGGGATTAATACAGTCTTATCTTATCTTATCTTAATTTATCTTAGTAAAACTGACAGATGTCCTGTCTCACCATGGACGGGCATGTCCATCATTGCGTATGGCAGCGTTCGTGAGATCACTTCCTGTATGATGATGGAGAAACTGAAGACATCTCCAGCACACGAGCCTCCTCGGACTGGTTTCCTCAAGAGCTCCGGAGCCGTCCACAGCAGCTCTGAGAGACAGACAGGTAGCAGGCAGGTAGACAGAGAGGTAGACAGACAGACAGGCAGAGGGACAAACAGGTAGAGATAGACAGACAGGTAGGGGGAGAGAGACCAGTAGAGAGACAGACAGGTCGATAGACAGGTAGTGCGATAGACAGGTGGACATACAAACAGGCAGACAGACAGGTAGAGAGACAGACAGGTCGATAGACAGGTAGTGCAATAGACAGGTGGACATACAAACAGGCAGACAGACAGGTAAGTAGGCAGACAGGTAGACAGCATGTGTATAACATCTAAAAATCTTTTTTTTTTGTTCCGTGTTTATATTTTTTGCCGCAGAAACAAACCTCCAGCCTCAAGTTTTCAGAACAACGACAAACAGATGTTTTTAAAGTTTTTACCTTGTGGGTCCTCAGGAAGGATGAGGCTCTGAGAGTGGAGGATCATGGGAAGTCCATAGTCCGTGATTTTCAGAACAAAGCGTCCATCAACTAAACAGTTTGTGGACTTCAGACGACCGTGACTCAAGCCTCGCAGGTGCAGGTACTTCATCCCCTAAAACACACAGACAGCTGCATTTATCATCATTAAATAATAATAATAACAGTAATAACCTTTGTTTGTTTTGTACTTTTCATAAAACACAAGTGCTTTACAACAAAGAAATCACATGCACCAAGTACCTCACATAAAAACTGGGATAGAAAATTAATGTAAGATGTAGAATAAAATGCAGTAACAATAATAGTAAAAATAAGACATAACATACGATGGAAAAGAAAACCATTAAATAATAGTTGCAAAATAAGGTTCAAAACAGAGTACATAGAATGCATTAAATCAAGTTAAATACAACAGTGCTCAATAAGTTTGAGGCAAAGCGCAAAAGTTTCAGGCCTGTACCTGAAGTCATAGCTAGTTAGTTTTGGCTAAAGTGAAGAGATCAGCTTTTAGCTTGAGCTGCTTCACTGATATCTATAGCTAGGATGTTACAGAGCTTTCAGGCATCACTGACAAAGATTGCAACCACAATTTTCTTTCAGCTGCTCTGAAAGAAAAATGAAACCTGTAATGAACCAGCAGCTGATGATCACAGTGTTCTGGAAGGCAAATACTGAACAAGGAAGAGAGCGATGTGGCTTGGTCCTCGGCGATGAAGGGCTTTGTATACGGAGGAGGACCTTAACACCAGGTCTAAATGTTACAGGAGCTAAAACTGGTCTAACGTGCTCTCTCCTCTTGAGTCGTGGTTAATTGTTGAGCTGTAGATTTTTAAATGAGCTGAAGTCTCTGAATGGTTTTCTTCTGTAGGCCCATAAATAGTGCGTCACAAAATCAAGTAGGCTTGAAATAAAGGCATGAATCTGTTTTTTAGCATGTCATCATTATAAATGATGTTATTTTTGTATATGAATAAATATTTAAAACTGCCAATCAGAGTTGAAGAATAAAAAAAGAAAAATGAAGTGACAATTGTAAATAAAACATGAATGCATGATTCTCTTGAGCGGCCCAAGGACTTTTTTCATACACATTGCATCTATTGACAAAAATGCTACATGCTATTTCACACTCGTCCCATTCATCGTTGGAAAGCAAAGATTCCTCTGAATCAATTAATATAAACCATTTCAGACTACAATCACAACAGCAGGAACAATCAATGTCAACAACAGACAAACAATTGATTAGAAATCTGATGAAAACTCACTGCTGAAGTCTCATAATAATCCACCTGTCTGTATGGTTCTTTGGCCAAGGCCTGGACGAACAAGTCCAAGTACTAACAGCAGCAGCAGCAGTGGTACTAACAGTAGTAGTTGCAGTAGTAGTAGCAGTAGCAGCAGTAGCAGTAGCAGTAGTAGTAGTAGCAGTAGCAGTAGCAGTAGTACTAACAGTAGTAGTAGCAGTAGCAGTAGTAGCAGTAGTACTAACAGTAGTAGTAGCAGTAGCAGTAGTACTAATAGTAGCAGTAGCAGTAGTAGCAGTAGTACTAATAGTAGTAGTGGTAGCAGCAGCAGAACCAGCAGCAGAAATAGCAGCAGTAGCAGTAGTAGTTGTATTACTAGTAGTAGTAATAGTAGTAGTAGTGTTACTGGCAGTAGTATCAAGTGTATCTCAGCAGCACCTTGATCAGGTCCATGAGCAGGGAGGACTTGAACATCCAGTCCAGCCTCATGTTGCTGTCGGCCAGCAGGTCAGCCAGACTTCCTCGAGGACAGTGTTCAACCACCAGAGCAAAGATCCCCGAGTCCAGAAACAGACCCACGTACAGGTTCAAGTTCTCATGGCGCATGTCCCTCAGCTGGACAGGACAGATGGAAAATATAATGTTAAAATATATTTAATCGAATGTCAACATATTAAGATGTTCATAGTTGAGATTTAATCTAAACACTGTTATAATAATCTATACACTGTTAAAACTTCAGAAGACATTAATTAAATGGTCAAATGTATGTACTGTTAACATTTTAATTATATACAGTTCAATTTAAAGACTGTTAACACATCTGTCTACTGTTAAAATATTAATGTATATACTGTGAACATGCTGATGAATATATCTCAACAGCACAGCCACTGCATGCAGAGCACACACCATAGCACTTGCCCCCAGTCATCCCCTCAACCAACACTTTGTGCTCCCCCCTCGGGTCGCCCTGAGTGTGTGTGTGAATGTAAAGTTTGTGAATGTGCTGGGGGGGGGGGGGGGGGATGTTGTTGGATCTATGTATGTATCTGTTGAGTCTAGTTTCAACAACAACAATTTTCCTTGCAAAGGACAAATATGTTTATTTCTTGATAGGTGACCGCCTGCTCAGGAATTCCTACCAGTCAGAGACTAAAGGGGCAATCCCTTAACGTACCAAGATCAATAACACATTTCCAGCTGATTTGAGTGGCAAAATATGGATATATTACTCTGTATAGTGTTCAAATAATTTTGTGTTAAACATTAATCTATATACTCTTGAAATATGAATCTATACACTATTAGCACATTGATCTACATGTTAACATAATCTATATGTTTTTAAAACATTAATCTACGTACATTAAGTTGTCTATTCACAGTTTTTATTGTATCTACTGTGCATACTGTGTTGCACTTTACTGTTTTTAATGTGTATCTACTGTATCTTACTGTCAATCTACTGTATGTCTAATATCTACCTACTGTATGTGTACTGTTTTTACTGTGTATCTACTATATTTTTACTGTGTATCTATTGTGTTTTTTGTGTATATACTGTTTTGGTGTCTTTCTACTGTGTTTTACTGTGTATCTATAGTGTTTTTACTGTGTGTCTCCTGTGATTTTGCTGTTGGTTTTCACTGTGTAGCCACTGTTTTCTACTGTTTTTATTGTATACCCACTGTTCTTTACTGTGTATCTATTGTTTTTACTGGGTTTTTACTTTGTATTGTATATCTACTGTACTTTTACAATGTATTTTCTGTGCTTTTACCTGGCTGAACAGAGTCTGGGTGTTTTGATTGACAGCTGTTACGATATTTCCAACAGGAATCTTCTTAAGCCAAACCCAGTCACCCTGTTTACAACACATCCAATCAGAGCTCAGTCAGTAAGTCACAGTAACAGACAGGTACAGACATTTACATGTACAGATACAGGTAAACAGACAGGTACGGTGTACCTCCAGTATTCCTATATTGGAGCTCTCGGGTGTCGTCAGGATGTAACTTCGAGCAATCGAGCGGAACGGAGTTTTAATTTCCAGAAGACTCCTCATGATCGACTCATCGTTCAGTTTCTACAAAGACAACAATGACTAAATAAATTACAAAAATCTTGATGAAATTAGGGGGTGGCAAATCCTGGGCCACTAGGCTGTATACAGCCCACGAGACTGTTTCATCTGACCCACAAGGCAATTCAGAAAGACAAAAAACAATTGCTTTTTCCACCAATAAAGAAAATAACATCAAATAGTTGACTAACACATTCCTCCAAGTAGTCCCTGAATGCAACACACGTGTTGCTGGTGATATCACGTCAATGCATCACAGCGACTGTCAACAAAACATAAGTAAGTGGCATTGTCATCATCACTGCCATCTGACATCAGAAAGACGAGCTTTCCTGCAGGTAAGCTTTGTGTATTAATGCGATGAGAAGGTGTTGAAAGCCACAGGCCAGCTGAAAAATTGTGATGAACGGGCATGATCTTTCCTTCTTTGATCATTTGCAACCTCAAGTCAGAAATTGAGGAAGGGCACCCACATGCAAATTTTTTTCCCCTCTGAGCGTGACCAGCACCAACCAGAAGGTGGTGCTGACTGCATGTGACCACCTATATGGCCTAGGCCTTTAGCTGGGCCTAGCTCCATCACACCCAGTCGAGTGGGAGTGAACAAAGATGTTATCTTCCTGCAACAGAGATGTGTTGACTCAAGCCAATTCGCCATCTAAGGATGCCTGAGAGATTCTTCTCTCCCCCTTCCAGAGTAACACCTCCCCTGGTCACCTGGACCACCAAGTGAAACGTTATCCTTTACTGTAATATTGGATTTGATGCCACAAATTGATGAGACTAATTAATAAGGTTTGGCCATACAAAGGATATCCAGAGATATATTGACAATATGGAATTGTTTCAGGTATTTTCTTCATGCTTCCCAATCTCTCAGCTGTCCTGCCACAGTCCAAAGTCATGGAGGTTAACTGATGTGTCAACCTGTGAGACTGGTGGCGCTGACACTAGTGATAGGAAGTAGTATTACTGGTACCAGTATAAGTAGTACTGTTAATTAGTCATGAGTAAAAGGTTTCTAACCTTCCTGCTGACTTGAGTGTCAATGAAGACGATGTCGTCCAGAGTCAGGATGAGTTTGGTGATGTTCGCTGCTGTCTTGCACTTCCTGAACACGAACAGTATTGTAATCAGCTGTAGTAGTAGTATTAGTATTATTAGTACAAGTACTAGAGTTAGCTCCTGATTAGGTTCCATTTCATTAAAAAAATATCTTGTGTCATTTATGTTGCTCGGTCGGAGACAGCCTGACAGAGCACCACAAAGTGTGTCTGTGTGTGTGTGTTCACCTGATCAAGTAATATAAAGCTCCAACCAGAACGCAGAGCAGCAAAAGAACAAAGAACATCGTCACCGTGTCCAAACCTGCAGATTAACACAGAGAATCAAACAATTTAACATCAGACAAAAGTAAAAACATCTTCATGTGCTTCACTTCCTGCTGACACTAAAGTTATTGTCATGATGGACAGTAGGGGGTGCTCAGCAGATCTCAGACCTTAGCCAACATAGACTACCTCAGTTTTTTCCAGAAGCACCTGACCACCCCACCATGGATACAGCTGGTAGAATCTACTTTTGGGGCCACCACCTCTGCAGGTCATTGAACACACCTCCACTGCAGGCCTCCTCTGGACTGAACCAACAGAAGCTGGCGGTGGGGGGTTTTCCTCCAGGGAAGGTGAGGGAGCGACTCAATGGCCTCAGACCCCCAACTGTCCCATCAGTGTGCGCCGGGGCAAGCAAGTGTGTCGGCACAAGTCGGTCACCATCGCTGCCCAACACCACATACTTGGCCTGCAAGCCACGCCCCTGTTTGCCGCCATACAACTCCTGAGAAAAAATGCAGGAGAAAGACAAAGAGAGGAAGTGATGAAACAGAATGAAGGTGAATATCAATAAAATCATTAATGTCTATTAATAATAATGGGGAACCACCCTGAGATCAGAGACCAATAACCAAACAGTAGGGTCCTGTCTCACAATAGGCTTGTTCACTAAAAATGCCAGCGCTTAATAATAATCACAGGGAACTGCCCTTCAGCCGAATCAAACTACTCTACTACAGGTAAAGTGAGGTCACAGGCTACTCAAACAGCTGATTATGTTGAGAATACAAACTTGTCGGTGAACACAAAAAGTCCGTTACTTGTCCAGCAAGTTAGAGGGCTGTTGCCTAGGCCAATTAATTAGATTTTTATTAACAAATAAAACTTTTGACTGTGAACAATACACCTCCTATAGCAACTTCACACTGCAAAGGAAAGGTGAGGCGGAGCGGGGAGCTTTGATTCTTATATCTTTGATGACATCATCGAAATGTTGAGGGTCTCGTCCAGTGGGAAAACGGGATTTGGGTTCAAACTGAGTCTTATACTCAGGTGTGATTTGCTATTCTTTTGGTCTTTGTCCTGACTTCTTTATCAGGGTTAGGGTCATACATGCAGACCTTTTGTTATGGTGAGGTCCCAACACTTGTATGGTGTATGATCTGATGTTGAACCTATTCTAACCTGTGAGCTGGTACCTCTCATACGCCATCAAAGGTTTAAAACAAAGAGGGTGGTTAACGTCTGCTTTACATCAAACAATGTTGGCGAAAGACTCCGTGAAGCACAATGAACTGAACTGCCTGCTATTACATTCAATACATGCTCTGACATGCTGTAGTACAGCAACAACAAACTCTGATTCCCGTCCCTGAAGTTGTGCAACACAGGCTGCTACCTTCTAAGTGCCAGGTCCATATAGGAAATGGGTGGGTGCATTAACAGATCCGTCTCATCTGTACTGTCCCCCATTGGCCAATGAGAAATGATGGACATGTTTGATATAATTTCTTTGGCTGAATCTTATAATGTTTCTGACCTGATTAAAGCCTTGGAAATCAAAGCCTCCATCTGATTGGATGAGATGATCACCCGTCACCCAGTGCCCGCCCGCTTTTTCACGACGCTCCTCCACCGCCTTAGCAACGAAGTATACCATGTTAAAGATGGTCCCAAAGACCGGAGACACCTGTGGACAAAATTCAGGAAAGTTCACATATCACCATGTTTTATATGTTCAGAACTGCTATATTTATAGTCAATTAAGTCTAAACACCAATACCAAATTAATTAATGAGAGGCAGAGAGAGGGGGGCAGACAGAGACTTTATTCCACCATTAACAGAAATACAACCATTCTCAAAACACAAATAACAGAATAAATACTCAAAATAAATAAATCACATCAACTTTTCCGAGAAGATACGTTGGGTTTCTTTTACTGAGCACAAAA
Organism: Chelmon rostratus; assembly: GCF_017976325.1. Taxonomy (NCBI): domain Eukaryota; kingdom Metazoa; phylum Chordata; class Actinopteri; order Chaetodontiformes; family Chaetodontidae; genus Chelmon; species Chelmon rostratus. The sequence goes on along the minus strand of NC_055680.1, from coordinate 19,877,240 downwards.
CATCACCATGAGCCCCTCTGTGTCCCGTCAGACGGTGTTTCCACTGTTCCAGCAGCTTGGTGTTAGAGCAGCTGCATTGTCCAGTTCAGGTCCAGCAATGGTCACTACAGACCCAAAGGTCAGGATGCCTGCTCTGCAAAGCAGGTCTGTAACAGCTGGTCCTGCCCAGTAGGGGGCATCCAAACGTCCTCCATGTACCACAGGTTCAAAGCATCAGTGCAGAATTTCTGGTATTCTGTCCTTCACCAACATTTTACAAACTGTGAAGACTCCACAGTAGAAAGTTTGCAAAGTCTAGAACTTCTGAGTCTTTAAATCCATCAAGAAGAGTGAGTCATGAGTGAGTCTCCCCAGTCTCTTCCTCACCAACGCCAGGTCTCTCGCCAACAAAATTGACGAGGTCCGTCTAAGGATAGTCTCTCGCCGGATGGACAGCTGTGTTACCGTTGTCACAGAGACCTGGCTGGACGACAACATCCCGGATGCAGCGGTGGGGATAGCGGGGCGCTCTCTGTTCTGGGCGGACAGGACTGCAGCTTCAGGTAAGAGCAGAGGCGGAGGCTTGGCGCTGTATGTACACAATGCCTGGTGTACAGCCACACGCACCGTCAGCACGTTCTGCTCTCCTGATCTGGAATACCTGATGGTGAAATGCCGACCGTTCAAGCTGGTTAGAGAACTCTCGTCCGTTGTTATTGTGGCCACTTACATCCCATCGCGGGCTAATGCTAAGTTAGCATTAGAGGAGCTGTACTGCCTGATCAGCGGGCAGATGAACGACAACCCGGAGGCTTGATTGTGGCGGGGGACTTTAATCACGTTGAACTGAAGGCGGTGTTTCCCAAATTTCACAAGTACATAAAGTTTCCTACCAGAGACAGCAACATTTTGGATCAAGTTTACTGCAACATCCCTGCTGCTCACAAGGCTGTAGCAGCTCCACACCTGGGCATGTCAGACCACATCTCAGTGAAACTCATTCCTGCCTACAAGCCTCTGGCCTGCAGAACGAAGCCGACCACCAGGACAGTACAGATATGGACTGAGGAGGCCTCCTCTGCACTTCAGGACTGCTTTGAGCTGACAGACTGGACTGTGTTCAGAGAAGAGGCAGACCTGGAGGAGTACACATCATCTGTATTGTCCTATGTTCAGTTCTGGACAAAATGATCTTTTTTGCCGGATTAACCAGCGGCACCACCTCAACGAAAGAGTCCTGAATCATTAAGCCCTGCTCCACAACCAGGTGGACTTTGTTGATGCTGTCCAGAAAAATAACAACGCCATTATTCATCCTGGATGTGGACTTCACGCTGTCATAACCAACAATTTCACCGACCGCCAAACTGCCCTCCTCCACAGAACAGCTGACGGTCAGACAGAGTTTCACTCCACGCCGGCGTGTGAGCTTCTCCAGCCCCGCGCCGCAGACTCCAGGAGTCGGTATGACTCCCAGCCGGATCACCAAAAACCAGAACCGAACCACTAAATACCACAACTACGAAAAAAACTGTATCAATACAGCCAACAAAAATCAATAGAAAGATAGAAAACACACTCACGACTTCTTCCACTCACGCTCAAGCATGTGCTTAGAGAGAGAGGTTTACTGGAGGTTTCCAGCAGCAGAGAGAAATTCAGCCTTTGTCAATAACACCGAACGCTCTGGAACAAACTACCTACAGATATCAGGAAGCAGCTCGCTGAATATTTTTAGAAGAAAGCTAAAAACTGATTTCTTGACTTTAGCCTTTAACTCACTCTGACTTCCTGATGCAGGCCGGAGACTTTGTGCTTTGCCTCATACTGATGAGCTGCTCCACTTCTTTTAAAATGTTGTATTTTTACTTGATTTTATGCATTATATGTACTCTATACTCTTTATTGTATTACTACTGTTCAGTGGTTTCATTTCATGTCTTTCTATGTGAAGCACTTGCTGCATGTGATTTCATTGTTGAGCTGCAATACAAATAAAGTTTATTATCCAGCACATTGGATTTCTCAGTTCATTTCATCCTGTGCTGTTGTGCATCTGTTGTTGTTGTTCATGCAGTTGCTGTGTAGCAGCAGTTGTGTAGTATTTGTTGTTGTTCATGTAGTTGCTGTGTAGCAGCTGTTGTGTAGTATTTGTTGTTGTTCATGTAGTTGTGTGTAGCAGCAGTTGTGTAGTATTTGTTGTTGTTCATGTAGTTGCTGTGTAGCAGCAGTTGTGTAGTATTTGTTGTTGTTCATGCAGTTGCTGTGTAGCAGCAGTTGTGTAGTATTTGTTGTTGTTCATGCAGTTGCTGTGTAGCAGCAGTTGTGTAGTATTTGTTGTTGTTCATGTAGTTGCTGTGTAGCAGCAGTTGTGTAGTATTTGTTGTTGTTCATGTAGTTGCTGTGTAGCAGCAGTTGTGTAGTATTTGTTGTTGTTCATGTAGTGGTTGTGTAGCAGCTGTTGTGTAGTATTTGTTGTTGTTCATGCAGTTGCTGTGTAGCAGCAGTTGTGTAGTATTTGTTGTTGTTCATGTAGTGGTTGTGTATTTACCTCAGTAGCAGAAATGGCAGACCGGATCTCTCGGTTGATTTGAGCCTGACGAAAAGCTTCATAGAAACTCTGGTCAGACGCCATTGAAACAGTCAGAACAGAGCTGTAGGCATGACGAAGCTGTGTGCTGTTGGTCAGCTGAGGGAAAGCTGTGTCCTGATTGGACAGAGGAAAGAACCAAGAAGCAATAAGAAAATTCAGCTTTTAATGAACTTTAGGACAAAAGTTTAAACTTAAAACGAGAGATTATTAAAATTAAACACAGAACAACAGCTTCAGAAATAATAATAAAAATAATATGTTTGGAAGTTTGCAGAAACACTCTGATTAAGTTATTGATCGATCTGATTGGTATGAAAGTGATCAGTTACCTGGTACGGCATAGCGTACAGCAGAGCGTCATATGGAATAAACACATAACCATCTGAAACCATCCCCATGTGCAAAGCAGCCAATAGCAGCTCTCTCTGATCCTCCCCTCCAATCAAGACGGAGCTCATGCACATGATCACCACTGAAACAAAAAAAAAACAGAGCTCATCACTTTTAACTGTTTTTATTGTTTTACATGTGAATCGTCTGGCTTACAGCTGAAGATCATAACCAATCAATCAATCAAACTTTATTTATATGGCTCTTTTCATCCATTTAAAATTCAACACAAAGTGCTTCTGAAAATAAAAGAATACAACAACATTCATTTTATACAATTGTTTTTCTTTACTTTTCTTTCTCAGTGGAAGTGTTGTTTGATCAGATTTCATCTCTCAGCTCTGACCTTTGACCTTGTCGGCCTCTCTGACCACTCTGAGCGCCTCCTGGGGTCCGCCCTTGTTCCTTGTTTCCATGGTAACCACCGGACCAATCGGCAGGCCCAGAGCTCTGAGAGCAGAGGCCGTTTCTTGTCCGGTGCTCTCCCATAGGTCGGATGGAGCTGGAAGAGGAAGGACAGAGTAAGAGCACATGAATACATATAATAACAGGCTGATCACATGTTATTATCTCACATTAACACTCATGTGATGCTAATTTGCTGGAAAAAGATAAATAGAAATAATCTGGAAATCTGTTGGATTGAAATTAAAAATAAATCCCTTTTATAAACTATGGACCCTGCATGATTACCACACACCCTCGGCAGTGACATCACCCTGTCAGGTTACACCACGCCCCCATGCCAGAGGATAACTGCCTGAGACTTCCCACCAGTTAGAAATGAAAGTGCCGCATGCTTGAGAAGTGAAACAAGTCCATTTGCCTTTGTAAAGCCTTTAGAACCATTGTTCCCAGTCATGATGACCATGACTGGGAATCTTCGCAGATATGAAGCACCATCATGTCACTGCTGCTCACCTGAGATGATGGCGACGTGCGCCCACTGGAAGAACTTGAGCACAGTGAACAGGACCCTGCTGGGCGGCGTGATGGGAGGCAGGTTCGGCCAATCAGCATCCAGGCAGCCAGGAGAAGCAAGCCCCACCTCCCAATGCTGAGCCAATAAGGAAGCAGCGTGACAGAGCGCAGGGTTAAATGGCCCGATATAGGCGTGGCCGTAACCCTCCATGTCGCCAAGTTCCATTAGAGCTGAAATAAAACCAAAGGAGAAGAACAGAAACAATAATAATAACAATATAACAACAAAACCTTTAATGAGAAATGAGACATTAACAGGACTCATTGGTAAATGTGTCGTTTTCCTCAACTTAAGTAATAATGTCGACTTTAAAGCATTTGACAGATTTGATATCTCATAATTCAGCAATCTAATAATAATATAATAACAAATCTAATTCTAATTGAGTTTTTAAAGTCCTTAAGTTAATCTTTTGCTCATTACTTTGTTGTTCGAACCGTTAACTGTAGCAGTGTACTTTTGGAGGTGAGCAGTCCTTGTCCAACAGTTTGATGTCGTACCAGTTTAAAGAACACAGAACATGTTAAATCCTTTTTTACACGCTGTACACTTCTAGTTTCATTAACTGTCCTAGTAAAGTCTCCAGTCTTTAAATAAATGCCTCTGCTCTTTAGTTGATTGGTAAACGAACCTTTGGAGGCAGAACAGTCCTCCTCCAGCAGTTTCACATCGTACCAGTAACCTCTGCTCAGACTGCTGTCACTTCTCAACCGTGACAACGCCAGGTTGGCCGCTGCTGTTGGCATTGCCCTGGAGAACATGGGGTCACATGACCATGGACCAATCAGAGCCAGCTTAAAGGTCACTGTCCAGACCTCTGTAATGCATAGCAACCACAGACACGCCCCTAGCAACCACCTGGGAAGCTGCATCCTGGCAACCTGCAAACAACAACAATAGAAACAACAGAAACAATAGAAACCGGTTATTTGAGTTTAGAATAGAAAATAAAAACTCTTCAGATCAAACTGTCTCACTGCAGTTTGTTGGTTGACCACAATAAAGGTAAAAGGTTTAAAGTATCTTTTTGCTATGAAACTTCTTCTGCTTGTCTTAATAAGTGCAATCAACATATGAAATGAAAATGGTTCATTCATGGCGTCTGAAGATAAAGACCATCTTGAGGTCAATTCTGAGTCTGATGATTCTGATCAAATGAGGAAACTGCGACTCATATTTCTCTAAGCAAGACATTCACATCAAAAAATAGTGAAATATAGTGGTCTTCATCCCCAAATACACGTCAGGCAGAACTATCTGCAGAAAACATGATAAGACAGTGCCAGGGCTCACTAGGATGGCAGTGACTCGTGTGACAGACATCAAGTCAGATTTTGAGCCGGTCCTGCCCAATACAGGAAATCATTCTCTGACTAACCGAGAAGGGAGGGAAGTGGAAGGAGCTGGATAAAATGCATCCTGGCTGGAGTCTATAAGTCACAGGATGAATCAACAGCCAGTGTGTGGGATGCAGAGACAGCCAGGCTATATTTCCTGCTTCACTGTCTCTGGAGACTTTTCATATCTTCTCTGCAGTAATCCAGTTTGATAACTGAGAGATGAGGGCTGTTAGACGGGAGAGAGACAACCTGGCAGCTATTAGGACAGTGTGGGACAAGTGGGTAGACCAACTTCCACTACTCTATAACCTCGGCCCTAATGTCAGTGGATTAAAGGCTAATGGCATTCAGAGGTCGCTGCACATTCAGGAAATATATGCCTTCCAAACCAGCTAAATACAGCAAAAACACCTGGCCAGCATGTGATGCAAACAGCAGCTATGCACAGAACATGCAGGTTTACACGGGCTACACTATTTTGTTCATTTGTGGTTCAAAAACAAATCCTCATGTCTTGATTTTAAGTCAGTGGGTCAATTTGACCCTGAACATGTTAATTTGTCGACAGCACTCTAAAGAAAACATTTCAAAATGGAAAATAAAATTTAAAAAATCAATGTCAGTTAAAACTATTGTTTTTCATATGTAGGTCTTTCCAATGTACATTTAAAAAGTGTTAACATGTCGTTTGAATGAAAAACAAGTGATTTATCCTCATTGAACCATGATCTGTAAGGTGTAAAGAACAATATTGCACTAAATATTGTCAGGAAGGTGGGGACTTAGGGGGATCTATAAGGGGAACTATGAGGGGAAACAAAGGGTTGAACCCAGGTGCAGACAAACAAAGGGGACGTAGACTATGGATAGACACTATGGGAAAACATTGACAAGGTACATGGCATGGTAACAAACAAAGACAAGACCAGATAACACTTACATGAGACGTGGCATGGACATGATCACAGACAAGACACGGAAAACCACTCACGACTGGAAGGACATGAACACAGACAAACTAAGGAATGCACTAGAATCAAATTAATATGTTTATTCAGTCACAACGAAAATCTACAAGTAAGGAAACTATAATAAAACACACACTCTAGGGACAAGGGCTATACATACAACGAGGGAACACTGAGGGGGAAAAAACTGAGCAATAGAAACACGCTAACTCAAAACACAATGGGGCATGGATGAGACAGGGGCAGCACAGGTACTCTAACACAAAACGTGGCGGACTATAACATAAGACTGCAAACTCAATTACATAAACTGTGGCAGAACTATAACAAGACAAGACTAGAAACTCAATTACATAAACTGGGGCAGGACTAATGACATAGACACGACTAGGAACAAACTATCAGGGAATAAAATAAATAACAGAAAAATGCTCCCAACGGAGGAAAACACAAAAGCTATGAAAGACCTTGAGGACTTAACATAACGACAGAAACAAAATCACTTCTTGAGAACTCGGAGGGAGACAACACTACTACTAAATAAAACAAAACCAAGGGACAATCTAACAAGGAACTGAAATTCGGCTATAGTTAGCGAAAACAAAACAAAGCTTGACTATGCAAATAATAAGAAAAGGAAAACTCACAGAGAACACAGCATGGACAAGAACAAAGACAAGAAACAAACTTACAGGGACTGAAACAAAGGACAGAGGCAAACCAAGGAGACATACACATGAAACACTACACGGACGTGAACAAAGTTAACACAGCACAGAAACACTTACGTGAAACCAGACTTGGACATGACAAAGAAACAACACAACAAACACTCACTATGGGACTATGGCAAGAATTATAATGATAACTTAGACTATGACTTTGACTATGGTTTCTCAGACAACGAACCGACAAGGACAAAGGGAAGACACGGACTTAAATACACTAGGGAGGAACACTAATGAGACACAGGTGGAAACAATCTGACAATCACACGGGAGGGAAAACACAGGAAGTAAAGCAACCCAAAGACACATGACATGAACCTTCAAAATAAAACAGGAAGTAACCAAAACCAGGCAAAGACAAGACACAATGGGAAGCTTAACAAAATACAAACAAGACATGGCAAGGATAGAGACTAATACAAAACATGGCATGACTGAGACAAAAGTAACTAAATGAGGCAATGGCAAGAATCAACAAGAGAAACTAAACAAAACCGCCGTGCATGGCACGGGTCATGACAAATATTGATTGAAATGGTTAGAAATGGAGTTAGTAATGAGATATAAACAATGTTTATTGAAATGTCATGGTTTCTGACACTGACATTAAACATGCCCTGGGTCAAACTAAAACAGGAACATATTTGCTGTTCCTGAGAAACGAACATAACAGGAGGGTTAAATTCAACTGGACTATCATTGCACAAAGAACAAATACTCAAACAACAAACTGCAGTTCAGCATCAAACCACAAGTGCCACATAGGTCATATATGCAGAGTACAGACAGCAGTATAAATACAGTATGAATCAGTCAAAGCAGTCAAAGTCAGCTGTAGTGTCAATTCTGCAGTATGTACAAGATAAATATATATATAATATATATATAAATATATATAAAAATAGCATAATATGTCTTGTATATAAGAGCTTAAAGAGCGCAGGGGAGTGTATGTGCAGTACTGTGGTAATGGTGAAGAAGCCAGAGGCAGTTCCAGTGAAAGAAACAGTCATAGTGAAGGTCTTGTGGACGGTGTGAGTGAGGTGTTCTGTGGTGGAGGGGAGAAGCTTCAGGATGATGAAGACCTGCACCTCCTGAACCTGCAGGTCATGGTGGTCCTACAGCAGCCCCCAGACAGGAGGAGGTCAAACAGCCTGACTGGGATGAGAGGTGTCCCAGACAATGCTGCCTGTCTTCTACAGACACCGCTTGCACTGGACAGCCTCAGTGGTGGGGTGGAGAACCAGTGATGTCCCAGGTAGTTTCACCTCCCTCTGTAGCGCTCTCCCATCTGAGACAGTTTCCACACTGAGATGAGATGGTAAGAATGCTCTTTGCAGCAGTAGAAGTGCACCAGAATAGGAGGACACAGATGGACAATCTTCAGTCTCCTCAAGAAGAAAAGACACTGGTGAGCCTTTCTGACCAGGGTTCAAGAGTTAAGGGCCAAACCAGGAGCTGGACCTCCCCCCTGTCAGCCGACTCATCTTTGTTACTGACGAGGCCAACCACTGTTGTGTTATCTGCAAACTTAACAATGGTATTGGAACAATGTACAGGTGTGAAGTCATAGAAAAATCAGTAAGTGTGTGTGTGTGTGTGTGTGTGTGTGTGTGTGTGTGTGTGTGTGTGTGCACTTTCACCACAGCAGTCATCAAAGCAAACACCAGAACATCTGTCTGCATCCACAACCCAGATGAACCAGCTGACAGCCTTCCTCTTCTTCCTCCTCACTAAGGTCAAATGACTTTTTCAGGAGTTCAAACTTGTTCAAGTTCAACTGTGGAATCTAACGTAAACTAAACAATGCAGGACACTCACCACTCAATACAAAGTGCACAGAATGGATCTATAGGCTCGGGGGGGGTGTCAGTGACATTTTGCTCAACACTATGTAATACAGCTTGGACTAATGCAGACTGACATTCATACCAAAGGGGTGTTCCATTAAGCAGAGGACCACCCTTTGAGGACAACACCAGGGGATAAGAGGGCTGAGAGCAAGACGCCCCACTGGTGGAGCCCTGTAAGCTGCCTGGCAGCCAAGCCTAATACAGATGGCCCCGACTTACAGACAGCAACTGAAGAGGCCTAAACCCTCCAAAGCTACAGTACTGATGAATTAATGACAAAACAGAACATTTTTAAAGAGTAAAACAACTGGAGAGTGACAAACATGAGAGATGAAGCCTATAATAGACATAAAAGACAACAATGAATGAGTTTTGGCTTAATAAAGCATTCTGATCAGCAGTCAGGCTCAAGAGCTTTGAAGTTAAAAGATCTCAACACTTTGAGTGGACCTTAGATCCTTTTCAAACTGATCCAGCGACCCAAAAAAGACAAAAATCAAGTTTATGTCTGTTTGGAAAACCTCAGAGGATCTGAGGGTCCTGGTTCGGACATTAATGACGATGAGAGAGAGAGAGTCAGAGTCACAGATTGAACCAAGCTGACTTCTGTGACCTCTGACCTCTAAATCTTTACAGGTTAATGCCGACTGACACCATTAGCTAATGCTAAAGAGCACTAAGAACACTAAGTATAGCAACAATGCTATCGCTCTTAACGCAAGCTGAGAAGTAGAGAGACAGCATGTCATCACCATCCTGAGACCCATCGTCTACGTAAACACCGCTGTCACCTTGTGACATCATCCAGCTGCCTGTGACATCATCCAGCTGCCTGTGACATCATCCAGAGTGTGTTTACATTCACATTAATATCTGAGTTTTAAGTCTGATCCTGGTCTGATCCTTCAATGTTACTTAATGTGATGTTTTTATGAAACAAGTCACCATTTCAGGATCCAAACAGCTTTTCTCAAAACAGAGACTGAATAAAGGTCAAATGACTTTTTCAGGAGTTCAAACTTGTCAAGTTCAACTGTGGAATCTAACGTAAACTAAACAATGCAGGACACTCACCACTCAATACAAAGTGCACAGACTGGATCTGTAGGCTCGCGGGGGGGGGTCCAAAAGCAACTGGTATGCTTCAGGGCTGTATGGGGTTCACTGACAACAATGATTTGCTGACAATGTATGCTCATATATGAACGTCTGTGCGCAGGTCTGCCTCCCTACCAAAACCATCAGGTACAACAGCCACAAGGCCCTGCTCACCAAACAGAGGCAACCTGGACCTCACCACAAAGAAGTAGCGTTCAAGGAGAGTGACACTGATACATTCAGGCTGACTAAACAGAACCTCAAGAAGGCCATCAAAGGACCCTGCAGTCATCTAAATAAACTCCACTGGGTTTGAGTGGTCCCCTACCTCACATCCGGTTGCTTTGCAGCCACCTGTTGACCCCCTCACCACTTACATCAGCATTCCACGAGGTTGTGTCCTCTCCCCATTCCTGCTCTCCCTGTACACTAACGACTGCAGCTCCAGCCAGCCTTCCATCAAGGTGGTCAAGTCTGCTGATGACACCATGGTCAAGGACAACAATAAGTCAGCCTACAGGAACACTGTGTCACAGGTGGCAGCGTGGTCGATATTCAGATAAGAACCTGCAGCTCAATATCAGTGGAGATGGTCACTGAGTTTGGAAACACACACCTTCACATCACCCACTACTATCAACACCAGCTGTAGGTGGTGGCGTCTGTTAAGTTTCTGGGTATCACCATCTCTAGTGACTGAAGTGGGACTCTGATTCATCACATGTGATCAGTTGAGCTCATCAGAGGATGTTCTTCCTCAGACTGCTCCAGAACATTAACATCTCCCAGAACGTTCTCACCCAGTTCTACAGAGCTACCATGGACAGAGTCTTCACCTCCTCCATTTCTGTGTGGGACCCCACATCCTCCGCCCACACCAAACACAGACTGGAACACATCAGGTCAACAGCAGGAACTTGCAGGACAGGATCAAGAGTTCTGTATGAAGCCAGAGGCAGACAGAGGGCCAGAAGGAAATTGTAGACCCATCACACTCAGATCGCTGCCTCTTCAAAAAGGTTCCACCTGGGCACAGCTTCAGCACCAGAACCACCAGTAACAGGTTTACCCTGAGGCCACTGTCCTCAGCAACCCATCCTAGCTCCATCTCTGACTCCTAAAAACCTTTCCCAACAACCAGAAGCCACAGGCTCCATAAGCAGCTGCCCAGCTCTCTGAAAATGGAAACTAATTAAGATTCATTAAGAACTGGCAGTTAACAGGAAACGTGGATCTCAAGTTGAGGCCAGGAAGTCATAGAAAATGTTCTAGAGAACTGCTAGAAAGACAAATCAAAACGCCCCATTTCACTGCAAAAGACGTTCATGAAGATTCAGCAGACTCTGGAGTCGACTCTGGAGTCGTGGTGCTCCGTTCTTCTGAGCAGCAACACCTGCAGAAATATGACTTTGATGGAAGAAAACTTTCCTGCGTCCTCACTACAAAAGTCAGTGTCTAAACAAGCCTGACACATTTTGGAAACAAGTCCTGTGAACTGATGACATTAAAACTTATGTTTAAAAAAAGGAGTGCAGAATTTCATGAAAAGAACACCCCTCTCTGAGTGGATCAATCAGGCTTTTGGCTTCTGTTGCAGCCAGTGGATGGGGAACATTTCACTGGTAGAGCGAAGGATGGATTCAGTCAAATACCAACAAATTCTGGAATCAAACATCACAAAGATGATGGCTTCTGCAACAAGGGAATGATCCTAAACATATCAAAATCTACAAAGGACTACCTCAAGTGGACCAAGCTAGAGGTTTTTGCTCACAGTTCCTCGACTTAAACATCATCAAAATGGATAGACCTCAGAAAAGCAGTGATGCAGGACGGCCCAAGAAGCTCACAAAACTGGAGTCTAGAGTTTTTCTTCAGATGAAACTGTGCTCATCAGAGTTCATGATTTCATCTTTGAAGGTGAAATCAGACATGAGGAGGTTCAGCTGACACCTTTAATCCAATAACATTAAATGGCACACACACATACACACATACACACACACACACATATACTTGTTTTGTCAGAAAGAACCTGCAGCTGATTTAAAACCAGGTCACAACATCATTTTTATACATAAAACTTGTTTCATTGGATTTTTTTTACATTTTATTAAAAGAAAACTTAATTAGTTTTATAAAATGTATTTGAACGAACATCGAAAAGCAATCACGCTGACAACTGCTGGATTTGCATAAAAACTACTGAGATCAGCAGTTTTCAGTGTTTTGCATCATATGTGCATCAGAATTCCCATACGTTCTTATCATAGGCTTGTTTCATATTGGCTTCTGATCAAAACTGTTCTACATGACCACCTTTACACAAAATGAGACAATCAATTCACTAAAACACACACACACACACACACACTGTTTACCTCAGAGGTTCATCTGTCCAAAAAAAACCTTCAATTTGAGATAAAAGGAAAAAATCTGAAAACAAACTGCCGAACAACCGCTGAGCTGCAGAAAGTGCTGATGTCAGGTCAAATGAGAGGGAGAGAGAGACACACACACACACACACACACAGTCAGAGCAGCTTTACTTTAATCTCGTTTAGAGTTCAGGAGGAAGTTTGGAGGTTAGAGTCTGCAATGAGAGGATGACTTAATGTGTGTGTGTGTGTGTGTGTGTGTGTGTGTGTGTGTGTGTGTGTGTGTGTGAAGGTCTGGCCTTAGCTGTTGAATCTGTCTGAGGTCATTTCCTGAAACTAAATGTTGTTTCCTGACTGATGACACAGGTGGAGAAAGTCTAGGTAAATGTGTGACTGAAATCTATGAAGTTCTATGAATGAACATGTTGAGTTAAAATATGCTAAACAACAAATCAACAAATTAATTATCAAACACACATGCACACACACAGAACTGATGAATAATGTGATTATCACGGGGAGTAAAATGTTGTCTTGCTGACTAGTGAAACTCAGTTTCTCTCAGAGACTACAGATTAAACCTGATATCAAACTCAATAAAAAATCTATCAACAGAGAGAAAACAGATAAAACATTTGTCAACTTTCACCAACTAAAAGTTCAAATGAGCCGAGAGAGGATGAGAAGGTGTAAAGACCAGAAAATCAAGAGTAAAATGTCTGACGGCATGAACACATTAATCAGTGAACAATCAGCAGAGCGTTCGGTTTATCAGGTGAACGTTTGAATTCATTTTGGACGTTTATACAGTGACCAGATTCAAACAAACGCAACTGAACCTGCAGACCAAACTTCATTTACAAATCTCTCTAAATAAAACATACATTTCCTGCTGAAAAGCTTGTTCTGGTTTTTGCCTGTGAATGTTCTCATTCATCCAGGGCCTTAATGGGGGATCGTTTGCCTCACAATAGAGTGACACCATCCTTGGTTTTGGGGGTTGGCCTCACTCAGAGGATAAATACTTGAACCTAACACCATTTCATTGGACTGGAGCTGTCCCATCTCGTCTGGTGCACATGAACTGAAGGCGAAACGTCTTCCAAGACAACCGACAAGTCCAGTTGTGAAGAACTGAAGGCCCTGAAGTTTTGGGTTTTGTTATGTGGTTTATTCTTAAATTTATTTTTGACACCAGAATGTTTTTGTTTTGTTTTGTTTTTTTGCAACACACACAAACACACTCACTGACTGACGTGGATCAGTAATTGGGTTAATTGAAGCCTCTATGGGATCAATCAAGTCAAAATAACCTTGATTGTCCTCGTATGTCCCAGTTCTGGTCCAGTTGTGATTCAGCTGCTGTCTAGTCTGACGTCAGCCAGTCAGATCAAACGGGGAAAGAACATTTATGATAACAGGGCCTTGTTGCCAGAACTGTAGGGTTTTCTATGTTCTGTAGTGTTTCAGTTCTGTAGGGTTTCAGTGTTCTGTAGTGTTTCAGTTCTGTAGGGTTTCAGTGTTCTGTAGTGTCTCAGTTCTGTAGTGTTTCAGTTCTGTAGGGTTTCAGTGTTCTGTAGTGTTTCAGTGTTCTGTAGGGTTTCAGGGTTCTGTAGTGTTTCAGTTCTGTAGGGTTTCAGTATCTGTAGTGTTTCAGTTCTGTAGGGTTTCAGTGTTCTGTAATGTTTCAGTTCTGTAGTGTTTCAGTTCTGTAGGGTTTCAGTGTTCTCTAATGTTTCAGGGTTCTGTTGCACTTCAATGTTCTGTAGTGTTTCAGTTCTGTAGGGTTTCAGTGTTCTCTAATGTTTCAGTTCTGTAGGGTTTCAGTGTTCTGTAGTGTTTCAGTGTTCTGTTGTCTCAGGGTTCTGTAGTGTTTCAGTGTTCTGTTGTCTCAGGGTTCTGTTGCACTTCAATGTTCTGTAGTGTCTCAGTTCTGCTGTGCCTTAGTGTGTGGTTATGTGCTGAGTGGAAGATGATCTGTTAAGCCTGATCTGGATTAAGTCCATCCTCAGAGATCACAGCTCCCAGCTGGTCTGCAGCCAGGAATAGAGGCAGGATTAGACCTGCACTAACCTACCTGGAATGTCCTGGAACAGCATGGAATGGGTCTGTATAGTCTGATAGATGGAGGTACTGCCAGCTGGGTCAAAGAGCTGCACTGGTGGAAATGCAGCGAGTCACAGTGAGAAGTTCCTGACTCAACAGCTCTGACCTGCCAGAGCCAAATGACATGTAATGCATAGATCAGCCACTAGGGGTCCACATTAGCTTTTATTTGTATCAAAAGGAGTTTATGATGCTTATTTTTTCATTCCTGTGATTTATTGGTTGTTGAATCGATTAGTCTTTTAATCTTACAGTTGTATTGACCTCACTGATGTACTTATCAGTAAAAAATTAAAAATCCACCTGAATGTCTTTAGTTCCCACATTATTTTTCATGACTTATTTTATATAATGGGTAAAACAGAAACGACAAATTCAACAAATATTCAGTTTAATTAACACAAAGAAAACAAAAACTTAAAAAAAACAAATACAAAATCCTGTCTGCTCAAACTCTGCAGGCCAGACCAGCAACAACTGGTTATACTGGTTATACTGGTTGGATTGTACATGTTGGGTTGAAATGAAAAGATCTGAGAATATCTTCCTGAAGCTGCTCATCAATAATCAATCAGTGAAGAATCAATCAATGTTACAAACAATAAAACAGATAAACAACTTAAGTTCAGTCAGTTTATTAGCCAACAGTCACCAAACGCACACACACACGCGCGCACACACACACACACACACACACACACACACACACACACACACACACACACACACACACACACTCACACACACACTCACACACTCCTCCACTGGCCAATGGCGATGATGATGATGATGATGATGTGCCTTCTGATTGGACAGGAGGACAGTCAGCTGACACATTTGTCTTCAGAGGGAAATCTTTGTGTTTCTGAAGCTCGAGTTGTCCCTGAAACAGAAAACAGTCACCGTGAAGCCTCAGGATCTGGTTCTGTTGCACCAGCTAAACGACAACTAGAAACTAGTTAGTGTGATACTAAAGCTGTGTCGATGTTTGGCTGCACCACAGAGAAGTAAGGTTCATCTAAACTGAAGCACTATTCTTACGCCACTGTTTATTCCCGTGTTGTCTCTCGTGCCCAATCATCTTGAAGGTGAACAAGCTAATGGTTAAAATTGCTACATTAATCATCAAACAACCACAAAAAGGTTCATAAACTAGGACAAAGCATCAGAATTTGACATCGAGTGGTGAAACCGTCACAGCAGCTTAGTACTGTTACAGGACTAGATGGGGTGCTGCTGCAGGAGTAGCTTGGCACTTTTACACGACTACTTCCAAGAACTGTTGTTTTTTGTTTCTTTTTTTTGTCATTTATGCCAAGATACGCTCATATCCTTACATTCTGTGCAATATTACATATTTTATTTACTGTTGTTGTATATTTTATTCTTCTGTGCAATATTTCAACACTATTATTATTATTAATCTGAAGGCAGCTTACATTTTTTATTCAGTTGTTGCAGCAATGCATATTTTTTATATATTTCTCTACATATTTTTTTCTTTTATATAGTCACAAATTTCATTTTGCTTGTATAATATGTACATATATATATATATACACATATATACATACATATATACATATATAGTCAACTTTTATTTTTTTGTTTTTTTAATTGAATTGAATTTCTCTGTCTCTGTTGTTGTTTTTCTTTCCAAACGCTCTTACATGCTGCTGTAATGCCCACATTTCCCCAGCAGTAGATAAATAAAGTTTTATCTCATCTCACTACACAGCTGCTATTTCACAGAGGATTTTTCACCGACTGAGGGCTCAGCATAAAATTTAAGTTTTAACTTTAAGTTTTATTTCACTTTTGTCTACGTTGGAAATATTTATACCCTTAAAATGTTGGCAGCATGTAAACTCCTAACTGAGTGAAGTTAGACTCACACTGGGCCACAGTCCAGTCCTGGATTTGATCAAAAACAGTTTGTGATCGTTAAACCTGGTTCTTCAGCTTCAACAGTATAAAGAGTTCTGATAGAAGAACATCAGGATCTGGTTCTGGTTTTTATCATAAACAGGATGTAATTCTGTTAAACCTGGTTTCTCACTTCTAAAAGTAAAAGGGGTTCTGATTAAGGGAGCTCTGTGGCTGTGTTGTTCATTCAGGTCTGTACAGACCGAGTTACCTGAACAGGTGATGAGTCTATTTGCTAGAGCTTCATTGCTTGGCCACAGTGTTTGTTTTACTAGTACTCAAGACTATTTTGTACTCCATGACTGTGTTTTACAGTAGTACTACAGTTAGTAGAAGTCAGCTTACCTGAGGCTGTCATTATGTGTCTTGTACTCCATGATGGTGTTGGTCGGAAGGTTCAGGACTCGTCTTAAAGTGTCTCTGATTCTGGATGTCGTCGTTTGGTCGTTGGACGTTCTGTTCCAAATCGACAGTATGTCCTCCTGAGGGAGACAGGTAGAGATCCTGATCCAGATCTGAGGCCTATCAGGTCCAGGTCAGACTGTTAAGGATTAGAGCTCCTTCACAGTAAATCATAACTCCTGTTGGTCCCCACTGACTGAATGCTGTGCAGTATCAGTGTATTTGTACTACAATAGTGAAAGACGACAATATTTATTTGCCTGAAAATGAAGGAAACAATCGACGCGCCCCTTCTCATGACGCATGCTCCATTATTCTCTATGAGCTCTCTGAAAACAAATTCAACATGTCAGCAAAATAAATAATATTCCTGACATAACGGCGCTGAGTGACGTTTAGACAGAGTGAAGAAGACATCAGTCAGTGTCGGTCCTTCCTCCTCTGCTCAGGTGATTCACTGTCTGCAGGTAGACGGAGGAGGACTGTATCTGCTGCAGCCACGTTTACGACAATCTGACAAGTTTTACACG